>NC_092099.1:32625623-32640623 GCF_045679555.1 Salvelinus alpinus
CCATGGGCCTGATCACACAGAGAATATACCTAGATGACTCCACCATGGGCCTGGATCAGAGCAGCAGATTTCAGGGTTCCACAAGGTCTAGTCTTCTATCACATACTCTCTCACAACCATCTGACAGGCTTTTCACATACTCTGAACCTAGTACCAGTAGTGTGTTAACAGCTTTAGGTATACTCTGAGACCGTACTACCAAAACCTACCATTTCTGACATCCAAGGGGAACTCTCCATGGCATAAGTAAAGGAGATTGATTGATAGTGATCTGTGTCCGATCGAAACTCTCCTCCAGCTATCATATTTGTGTTGAGACAGAGTTCAGATAAATCCCTCACAGTGACTGTAGTCTAAATCTGAATGTATTCTGCTGTGTGTGTGTGTGTGTGTGTGTGTGTGTGTGTGTGTGTGTGTGTGTGTGTGTGTGTGTGTGTGTGTGTGTGTGTGTGTGTGTGTGTGTGTGTGTGTGTGTGTGTGTGTGTGTGTGTGTGTGTGTGTGTGTGTGTGTGTGAGAGTGCTTTTGAGGGGAATGCAGATGGCAAGACGCCCCAAACACAGGAAATAAACAGCAACAGGCACAAACCCCTCCAGAGATATTTGACTTTTTGAGAATCCTCTCAACCCCATTCTACCGAAGCAAACTAATTAAAGTGTTTGCAGCCCACAGCAATAACACTGTCTCCAGTCTGCAGTGGCTGGGGGGCTCCAGAGGGAGAGAGAAGCCGTCTACGGTACATAACACAGAGTTCAGATCCCAAACATAGAGGTTTTATTAAAGACTCCATTCAGCCAGTGTAAACCAGGAATAGACCACTGGGAGGAGAAAACAGAACAATAGTCTCCAGGCAACACCAGTGTGTGTGTGAGGGCCCCTGGCCCCTGCCCCAGTGTTGTCTGTCTCTAGATCCTGGGCCAGGCCCCATACACAAGAGGAGGGCTTATTCAATATTTGATCAGGTTATCTTCCAGAAAAGGCTGACAGGGCTTGGGGCTAGACAGTAGGCCAGGCAGTACCTCTCTACAGCAGGCTCTGGTTCTCTGGTTCCTATGGTGCTGTTGACTTCAAAGCTGCTAACTACAGGCCAGGAATGCATCCCTGGCCCGGGAGAGGTTTTGTGGGGGAGAAGGAGAAGGGAGAGGGTAGAAAGAGAGGGGTGGAGGGGTGGTGGGGTTCCAGATAGAGATGTGGGGGGGGGGGGGGTATTTGGGGAGACCCCCAGTGCTGGGTGGGGTGCAGGTTAGAGGTGGGGGTGACAGAGATGGATGAGAGTGGTGTAGCTATGACAGCAGGACACAACCTCACACTCACCCAGAACAGGGGGAGACAGGCTCTTTCTGACAGACACAGGGGGAGGTGGGGAAAGTAAGAGGTAGACAGGTAAGAGGGAGACAGGTAAGAGGGAGACAGGGGAGGGTACGAGGGAGACAGGGGAGGGTATGAGGTAGACAGGTAAGAGGGAGACAGGGGAGGGTACGAGGGAGACAGGGGAGGGTACGAGGGAGACAGGTAAGAGGGAGACAGGGGAGGGTACGAGTGAGACAGGGGAGGGTACGAGGTAGACAGGTAAGAGGTAGACAGGTAAGAGGGAGACAGGGGAGGGTACGAGGGAGACAGGGGAGGGTACGAGGGAGACAGGTAAGAGGGAGACAGGGGAGGGTACGAGGGAGACAGGGGAGGGTACGAGGTAGACAGGTAAGAGGTAGACAGGTAAGAGGGAGACAGGGGAGGGTACGAGGGAGACAGGTAAGAGGGAGACAGGGGAGGGTACGAGGGAGACAGGGGAGGGTACGAGGTAGACAGGTAAGAGGGAGACAGGGGAGGGTACGAGGGAGACAGGTAAGAGGGAGACAGGGGAGGGTACGAGGGAGACAGGTAAGAGGGAGACAGGGGAGGGTACGAGGGAGACAGGGGAGGGTACGAGGTAGACAGGTAAGAGGGAGACAGGGGAGGGTACGAGGGAGACAGGGGAGGGTACGAGGTAGACAGGTAAGAGGGAGACAGGGGAGGGTACGAGGGAGACAGGTAAGAGGGAGACAGGGGAGGGTACGAGGTAGACAGGTAAGAGGGAGACAGGGGAGGGTACGAGGGAGACAGGTAAGAGGGAGACAGGGGAGGGTACGAGGGAGACAGGGGAGGGTACGAGGGAGACAGGTAAGAGGGAGACAGGGGAGGGTACGAGGTAGACAGGTAAGAGGGAGACAGGGGAGGGTACGAGGTAGACAGGTAAGAGGGAGACAGGGGAGGGTACGAGGGAGACAGGTAAGAGGGAGACAGGGGAGGGTACGAGGGAGACAGGGGAGGGTACGAGGGAGACAGGTAAGAGGGAGACAGGTAAGAGGGAGACAGGTAAGAGGGAGACAGCGGAGTGTAAGAGGTAGACAGGTAAGAGGGAGACAGCGGAGTGTAAGAGGTAGACAGGTAAGAGGGAGACAGGTAAGAGCGAGACAGGTAAGAGCGAGACAGGTAAGAGGGAGACAGGGAAGTGTAAGAGGGAGACAGGTAAGAGGGAGACAGGGGAGGGTACGAGGGAGACAGGTAAGAGGGAGACAGGTAAGAGGGAGACAGGTAAGAGGGAGACAGGGGAGGGTATGAGGGAGACAGGTAAGAGGGAGACAGGGAAGAGGGAGACAGGGAAGAGGGAGACAGGGAAGTGTAAGAGGGAGACAGGTAAGAGGGAGACAGGGGAGGGTACGAGGGAGACAGGTAAGAGGGAGACAGGTAAGAGGGAGACAGGGGAGGGTACGAGGTAGACAGGTAAGAGGGAGACAGGTAAGAGGGAGACAGGTAAGAGGGAGACAGGGGAGGGTACGAGGTAGACAGGTAAGAGGGAGACAGGTAAGAGGGAGACAGGGGAGGGTACGAGGTAGACAGGTAAGAGGGAGACAGGGGAGGGTACGAGGTAGACAGGTAAGAGGGAGACAGGGGAGGGTACGAGGGAGACAGGGGAGGGTACGAGGTAGACAGGTAAGAGGGAGACAGGGGAGGGTACGAGGGAGACAGGGGAGGGTACGAGGTAGACAGGTAAGAGGGAGACAGGGGAGGGTACGAGGGAGACAGGGGAGGGTACGAGGTAGACAGGTAAGAGGGAGACAGGGGAGGGTACGAGGGAGACAGGTAAGAGGGAGACAGGGGAGGGTACGAGGGAGACAGGGGAGGGTACGAGGTAGACAGGTAAGAGGGAGACAGGGGAGGGTACGAGGGAGACAGGGGAGGGTACGAGGTAGACAGGTAAGAGGGAGACAGGGGAGGGTACGAGGGAGACAGGTAAGAGGGAGACAGGTAAGAGGGAGACAGCGGAGTGTAAGAGGGAGACAGGTAAGAGGGAGACAGGGGACTGTAAAGAGGGAGACAGGGGAGTGTAAGAGGGAGACAGGTAAGAGGGAGACATGGGAGTGTAAGAGGGAGACAGGTAAGAGCGAGACAGGTAAGAGTGAGACAGGTAAGAGGGAGACAGGTATGCATCCCTGGTCCGGGAGAGTGATTCGCTAAAATTAATTGATGGCAAATACTTTACTCAGTAAGGTAGGCCACTCCCATAGAATTCTATGGTCACTTCCACTAAGGCCTACTTTGAATTGTGGATGTACCAGGTTTATATGCGCTGTGTGCAATAGCCTGGGGACGAGGTTATGTGATTTTTGACAGAACTGTTACTAATTAGTAGTTCGGCTATGAGGCCTGTGTATTTTGCTCTGCCTGTACAGCTATGAGGCCTGTGTATCTTGTTCTGCCTGTACAGCTATGAGGCCTGTGTATCTTGTTCTGGCTGTACAGCTATGAGGCCTGTGTATTTTGCTCTGCCTGTACAGCTATGAGGCCTGTGTATCTTGCTCTGTCTGTACAGCTATGAGGCCTGTGTATCTTGCTCTGTCTGTACAGCTATGAGGCCTGTGTATTTTGCTCTGCCTGTACAGCTATGAGGCCTGTGTATCTTGCTCTGCCTGTACAGCTATGAGGCCTGTGTATTTTGCTCTGCCTGTACAGCTATGAGGCCTGTGTATCTTGCTCTGTCTGTACAGCTATGAGGCCTGTGTATCTTGCTCTGTCTGTACAGCTATGAGGCCTGTGTATCTTGTTCTGTCTGTACAGCTATGAGGCCTGTGTATCTTGTTCTGCCTGTACAGCTATGATGCCTGTGTATTTTGCTCTGCCTGTACAGCTATGAGGCCTGTGTATCTTGCTCTGTCTGTACAGCTATGAGGCCTGTGTATCTTGCTCTGCCTGTACAGCTATGAGGCCTGTGTATCTTGCTCTGCCTGTACAGCTATGAGGCCTGTGTATCTTGCTCTGTCTGTACAGCTATGAGGCCTGTGTATCTTGCTCTGCCTGTACAGCTATGAGGCCTGTGTATCTTGCTCTGCCTGTACAGCTATGAGGCCTGTGTATCTTGCTCTGTCTGTACAGCTATGAGGCCTGTGTATCTTGCTCTGCCTGTACAGCTATGAGGCCTGTGTATCTTGCTCTGTCTGTACAGCTATGAGGCCTGTGTATCTTGTTCTGCCTGTACAGCTATGAGGCCTGTGTATCTTGCTCTGTCTGTACAGCTATGAGGCCTGTGTATCTTGTTCTGCCTGTACAGCTATGAGGCCTGTGTATCTTGTTCTGCCTGTACAGCTATGAGGCCTGTGTATCTTGATCTGCCTGTACAGCTATGAGGCCTGTGTATCTTGCTCTGTCTGTACAGCTATGAGGCCTGTGTATCTTGCTCTGCCTGTACAGCTATGAGGCCTGTGTATTTTGCTCTGCCTGTACAGCTATGAGGCCTGTGTATCTTGCTCTGCCTGTACAGCTATGAGGCCTGTGTATCTTGTTCTGCCTGTACAGCTATGAGGCCTGTGTATCTTGTTCTGCCTGTACAGCTATGAGGCCTGTGTATCTTGTTCTGCCTGTACAGCTATGAGGCCTGTGTATCTTGTTCTGCCTGTACAGCTATGATGCCTGTGTATCTTGTTCTGCCTGTACAGCTATGAGGCCTGTGTGGCTGCTGTGTGTTGCCTGTGTATTGCTTTCACATGTTTCTGGAACGGGATGTGGATGCCTGTGGTTATGGAGAAATGTTGAAGTTAGCAACGAGCAGGAAATGATGCAGAGCGATGTCAGGTTTAGGTTGACGTTTCAACAATCATCAGTCAGCATGTACAGCAGGGTTACAGATGGAGAGCTGGGAGCAGAAGTAACATTCTACAGTACTGTATCCCTCAGCTGACACCGTCAACCCCAACTTCCAACTCACTGCAGCTTGAGATGTGTGTGTCCTTGACCTCGCTGTATGAAGTGTGCTGTGTATATTGTTGTCTCCTATGTCTTAATCAGGTTTGTAGGTAACACTCCACTGGGATCTGTGTGTGAACAGAGGCAGTGAGTTTGAGCCATGGGAGAGAGGGAGAAAGTGAGAGAGACATGATGGCTGCTGCATGGTGAGAGGTCATGTCTCTCTCAACATGACAGTGTGGTGGTGTCACACCAATCAGCAGAAAATGTCACCGTCAAGCTGCATCGTGGAGGAATGAACAGATCACAGAATGAACTAGATCTTTCCATCTGTCTCCACCAGCCAGGAAACTATCTGACCCAAGGATGCAGTTAGTTCCACGGTCCAGTCATCACTTTAGGGAGAGCTGTGTGTATGTGTGTGTGTGTGTGTGTGTGTGTGTGTGTGTGTGTGTGTGTGTGTGTGTGTGTGTGTGTGTGTGTGTGTGTGTGTGTGTGTGTGTGTGTGTGTGTGTGTGTGTGTGTGTGTGTGTGTGTGTGTGTGTGTGTGTGTGTGTCCTCAGCTGATTAAAGCCGGTCAGGCCTCAGTGATCAGGCATTTAGCCATCTCTCCAGTCTGAATGCCAAACACAACAGAGCATGCCCAGACCAGCCATGTGTGGAGACCAGCCAAGCTGATAGACAGAAGAGAAACCTGGGGAAGAGGGGATGGAGGGAAACGATCAGAAAAAGCATGGTTGTGTTCACTAAGAATAAATAAGAGTCAAAGTTTTCTAATGCAAAACAGAACTAAGTGTTCTGGATAAGTTCAGTTATAATCACCTCATGAACATAACCCTGGACTAGAGGTCAGGAACATAACCCTGGACTAGAGGTCAGGAACATAACCCTGGACTAGAGGTGATGAACATAACCCTGGACTAGAGGTCAGGAACATAACCCTGGACTAGAGGTCAGGAACATAACCCTGGACTAGAGGTCAGGAACATAACCCTGGACTAGAGGTGATGAACATAACCCTGGACTAGAGGTGGTGAACATAACCCTGGACTAGAGGTCAGGAACATAACCCTGGACTAGAGGTGATGAACATAACCCTGGACTAGAGGTGGTGAACATAACCCTGGACTAGAGGTGGTGAACATAACCCTGGACTAGAGGTGATGAACATAACCCTGGACTAGAGGTCAGGAACATAACCCTGGACTAGAGGTCAGGAACATAACCCTGGACTAGAGGTGATGAACATAACCCTGGACTAGAGGTCAGGAACATAACCCTGGACTAGAGGTCAGGAACATAACCCTGGACGAGAGGTAATGAACATAACCCTGGACTAGAGGTCAGGAACATAACCCTGGACTAGAGGTGATGAACATAACCCTGGACTAGAGGTGGTGAACATAACCCTGGACTAGAGGTGGTGAACATAACCCTGGACTAGAGGTGATGAACATAACCCTGGACTAGAGGTCAGGAACATAACCCTGGACTAGAGGTGGTGAACATAACCCTGGACTAGAGGTGGTGAACATAACCCTGGACTAGAGGTGATGAACATAACCCTGGACTAGAGGTCAGGAACATAACCCTGGACTAGAGGTGATGAACATAACCCTGGACTAGAGGTGGTGAACATAACCCTGGACTAGAGGTGATGAACATAACCCTGGACTAGAGGTGATGAACATAACCCTGGACTAGAGGTGATGAACATAACCCTGGACTAGAGGTGATGAACATAACCCTAGACTAGAGGTGGTGAACATAACCCTGGACTAGAGGTCAGGAACATAACCCTGGACTAGAGGTGATGAACATAACCCTGGACTAGAGGTGGTGAACATAACCCTGGACTAGAGGTGGTGAACATAACCCTGGACTAGAGGTGATGAACATAACCCTGGACTAGAGGTGATGAACATAACCCTAGACTAGAGGTGGTGAACATAACCCTGGACTAGAGGTGATGAACATAACCCTGGACTAGAGGTGGTGAACATAACCCTGGACTAGAGGTGGTGAACATAACCCTGGACTAGAGGTGATGAACATAACCCTGGACTAGAGGTCAGGAACATAACCCTGGACTAGAGGTCGTGAACATAACCCTGGACTAGAGGTGGTGAACATAACCCTGGACTAGAGGTCTTCTAAGGAGAGGATTTGTGTTGATTTTAGATCTATTTCTTCGTAGTGCTTCTGCAGAATGAAGCTGTTTCACAGACTCCATGGCATCCCTCCCTATTCAGTCATCCTCTTCCTCCCTTCATCTCTCCCTCCTTCCTTCCCTCCTTCCATCTCTGCATCTCTCCTGGACCTAGAGTACAAAGCTGTGACATAGCTCTTCACAGCAACTCTGTCTTTGTGACTATCCACCCCACTACTGACCCTGAAATCTATCCTCTCTCTTTCCTCTCTCTATCCTCTCTCTATACTCTCTCTCTCTCTACCCCTCTCTCACTCCCCCCTCTCTATCTGTCTCTGGGCTGTAAAGTGTCTGTCACTTAAAGAGGGAGCCAACCTTTAAAGGTTGAATTGCTGCACAGATGAGCACTGACCTTTTACAGCGGACACTGTATGTAAGATGGCTCCGTACGACACACACACACACACACACACACACACACACACACACACACACACACACACACACACACACACACACACACACACACACACACACACACACACACACACACACACACACACACACACACACACTGAGGGTGAGGGGGCAGACAGGGAGAACCGAATGTCCAACAAGATAAATAGTTTAATCAGCCAGATACATTTGAACCTCTACTTTTTAATCCCCCTCTTCTCTGCCTGTTCAAGTCCAGGTGGGAGGCGTCTGTTAAAGAGGATGGAAGTATAGGCCACACACTGGTCTAACATGTCTTCTCTTCCCACTTCACTAAAACTGAGTGTACCTATCGCAGTGTGTGTGTGTGTTCTTGTCTCATGTCAGATTGCATTGTGATGGTGACAGCTCGCTGACAGGGTAATTGGTGTAGCTTGTAGTGACAACGAGGGGGAGCTCCAATTAATCCATTGATTTACATTTAAATAGGACCTGAAAGGTTACAGGCTGCTAACTGTCATCTGCATGTACTTACCATGCTGATGTCTGACTGACACACACACACACACACACACACACACACACACACACACACACACACACACACACACACACACACACACACACACACACACACACACACACACACACACACACACACACACACACACACACACACACACACACACACACACACACACACACACACACAGTAGCTAGTCCTGCATATAATTATAGGCAAAATAAGGTATTAATATTACAATGTCATACATTAATCATGGTTGCTTGGCTCTTTTGATTACTGTTTTATTCTGGAATGAATATCATCTCTGCTGTCAGTTTTAGTCTGCCTCTGCCCCGTCTGACAAGTTAATGCCATGAGATGATCACTGCTGATTTGCAATGCTGAGAGGGATGTGTGTGAATATGTTTCTCTCATAATGTATGTATGTGTCTTTCTGTCTTTCTGTCTTTCTGCCCATGTAGCTCAGGTGGTAGAGCATGGTGCTTGCAACGCCAGGGTTGTGGGTTCGATTCCCACGGGGGACCAGTACAAAATATAATATCAATAAAATAAAAAGTATGAAATGTATGCACTCACTACTGTACGTCACTCTGGATAAGAGCATCTGCTGAATTACTAAAACATTTCAAATGTGAGTTTGTGTCCTCTACTATGGCCTGTGTGTTTGACAGTGTGCACACAATCATGTGTGTTTTAATCTGTGTGTGTTGATGTGCATGGCCTGCAGTATCCAGGTTGGAGGTTAGCACAGTGAGAGAATAGCTCATCATCAGGAGGTGTGTTTAATACCTTTCTAAATCCCTTTCTAAATCTCTCTAATTGTTGAGAACAGTGGTGCTGTGATGTGATTATCACCAACACTCTTCTGTTCTCTTCTCTTCTTACTGACGCACAGCAAATAATCATCTGCAGGTGTCTGAACAATAACTAATTGAGCTAATTATGATTATCCCTCCCTCTTTGTGTGTGTGTGTGTGTGTGTGTGTGTGTGTGTGTGTGTGTGTGTGTGTGTGTGTGTGTGTGTGTGTGTGTGTGTGTGCGTGCGTGCGTGCGTGCGTGCGTGCGTGCGTGCGTGCGTGCGTGCGTGCGTGCGTGCGTGCGTGCGTGCGTGCGTGCGTGCGTGCGTGTGTATATGTATGGTTAAGGTAAGGGGTAAGCCAGGAAAACTTCAATAGAAAAGCAGAAAGCCTCCAAAGCCAACAGTTCTGCTAAGTGAGATGTGCAGTGTGGTAATGATGCCATCTATCACTCCACCCCTCCTATTCTCCTTCCCTCCTTCCCTCCATGCCTCCTCTCCTCCATCAGCCACGCTGGACCCATTCATTTACCAGTCTATTTATGGCCCTATAAAAACACTAACGAGAGGAGAATAGTCACACTGGCACGAGAACAGGAGTTATGGGAAATGGGGAAAGAGGGGGTAAACCGGGAAAGACTGGAAGGGAGAAAGGAGGGAGACTGTTATGCCATATGGAACATACCAAACCATAGCACTCCAGTGTTCCTGTTGAGGGAGAAGCAGAGCACTTCTGACCTCTACATTGGAGTGTGTATCATATAGCTGTGTTACTGAACTAGGACATCTACAGCCATGGGCCTGTTTGCCTTACTCTGTAGTTCTACTGTTGGACTGTGTAGGCTGTTCTAGTTGGGTTCTCCCAGGTTCAGGAAGCACAATGTTCTCTGACACGGTTCTCTGGTTCTGTGGTTCTCCACCAAAGGGAGGCCCTCTCTCTCATTGTCTGTCTGGCAGGGGTGCGGTAGGGGGTTTGTGTGTGTGTGTGTGTTTTTTTTAGTCTGCGTGTGTGTGTGTGTGTGTGTGTGTGTGTGTGTGTGTGTGTGTGTGTGTGTGTGTGTGTGTGTGTGTGTGTGTGTGTGTGTGTGTGTGTGTGTGTGTGTGTGTGTATGTATGTGTGCATGTGTGTGTTTTGCACACTCAGTAGGGCCAGAGTGAATCACCATGTGTGGACTCAGTAGGGGACATTCCAGTTGCCCCATGCTTTCATCCCGTGTTCAGCTTGACTGTAATAGTATTGTCCTCAGCTCCACTGTCCTCCCTGCTAGCCTCTAACCCAACAGCCCATCAACCCTCCAGCCTCCTGCTAGCTTCTAACCCAACAGCCGACAGCCTATCAACCCTCCAGCTTCCTGCTAGCCTCTAACCCAACAGCCGACAGCCTATCAACCCTCCAGCCTCCTGCTAGCCTCTTACCCAACAGCCCACAGCCTATCAACCCTCCAGCCCCCTGCTAGCCTCTAACCCAACAGCCGACAGCCTATCAACCCTCCAGCTTCCTGCTAGCCTCTAACCCAACAGCCCACAGCCTATCAACCCTCCAGCCTCCTGCTAGCCTCTAACCCAACAGCCGACAGCCTATCAACCCTCCAGCTTCCTGCTAGCCTCTAACCCAACAGCCCACAGCCTATCAACCCTCCAGCCTCCTGATAGCCTCTAACCCAAACAGCCCACAGCCCAACAACCCTCCAGCCTCCTGATAGCCTCTAACCCAACAGCCCACAGCCCAACAACCCTCCAGCCTCCTGCTAGCCTCTAACCCAACAGCCCACAGCCTATCAACCCTCCAGCCTCCTGATAGCCCAGCCATCAGCTGCCTGTCACCTCCCAGGGCTGGGGCTATGGTCTAGGAGAGAGGGGATGAGGAACAGGACAGTCATGAGGAGTGTGAGTTGGCTAGTCCTCTCTCTGGATGGGCTGTGGTCTGGTTATGTGGTGGTGGTTGACATTGCAGCAGCATGTTGTGTGATGTATAGAGGAACACACATCTCCACTGTATGGTGTGGTGTTAACACCTGCTGTTGTGTTGAGTTGTTACTTTAACTGAACACTCTGAATCAGTTATATGTTGAATAGTTGGGTGGGGAGGAGGGCAGTCTGCCTCCTAATTCAGTCAGTGAAGGTTATTTGGATTGAAGTTCAGTCTTTTTGTGCCCTCTCTCTTTATCTTTTCCTCCCTCTCTCTGTCCTCCCTCTTCTTTTCCTCCCTCTCTCTGTCCTCCCTCTTCTTTCCCTCCCTCTCTCTGTCCTCCCTCTTCTTTTCCTCCCTCTCTCTGTCCTCCCTCTTCTTTCCCTCCCTCTCTCTGTCCTCCCTCTTCTTTCCCTCCCTCTCTCTGTCCTCCCTCTTCTTTATCCTCCCTCTCTGTCCTTTCTCTCCAAGTGAAAGGGCTGTTAATCACCATTGCAGGACGTAGCTGATTAAATGTGATTAAGGCCAGTCCATCCATCAGACAGCCTTTCATTCTGTCATTACAAGGGGCCACCAGGGGGACCGTGCGCGTGTGTGTGTATGTTCGTGTGTGTGTATGTTTGTGTGTGTGTGTGTTCGTGTGTGTGTGTGTGTGTGGGTGTGTGCCCTCTCTTCAGATGTCTTTTAGCCTGTGATGGATGTTTCCAGACCATAGTTCCACTTATGAAGAGGTCCCATTCTCTCCCTGTAAAGACTACTGATCTAGGTCCTCTCTATTCTCTCTTTTTCCTATCTCTTTCCTCTCTCTTTCCTCTCTCTATTCTCTCTTTCCTCTCTCTTTCCTCTCTCTATTCTCTCTCTATTCTCTCTCCCCTCTCTCTTTCCTCTCTCTTCCCTCTCTCTATTCTCTCTCCCTTTCCTCTCTCTTTCCTCTCTCTATTATCTCTCTATTCTCTCTCTTTCCTCTCTCTATTCTCTCACTTTCCTCTCTCTTTCCTCTCTCTTTCCTTTCTCTATTCTCTCCCTTTCCTCTCCCTTTCCTCTCTCTTTCCTCTCTCTTTCCTCTCTGTTTCCTCTCTCTATTCTCTCTCTCTTTCCTCTCTCTTCCCTCTCTCTATTCTCTCTCCCCTCTCTCTTTCCTCTCTCTTCCCTCTCTCTATTCTCTCACTTTCCTCTCTCTTTCCTCTCTATTTCCTTTCTCTATTCTCTCCCTTTCCTCTACCTTTCCTCTCCCTTTCCTCTCTCTTTCCTCTCTCTATTCTCTCTCTCTTTCCTCTCGCTATTCTCTCTCTCTTTCCTCCCTCTGTTCTCTCTCTTTCCTCTCTCTTTCCTCTCTCTATTCTCACTCTATTTCCTCTCTCTATTCTCTCTCTCTTTCCTCTCTCTTTCCTCTCTCTATTCTCTCTCTCTCTTTCCTCTCTCTTTCCTCTCTCTCTTTCCTCTCTCTTTTATCTCTCTATTCTCTCTCTTTCCTCTCTCTATTCTCTCTCTTTCCTCTCTCTTTCCTCTCTCTATTATCTCTCTATTCTCTCTCTTTCCTCTCTCTATTCTCTCACTTTCCTCTCTCTTTCCTCTCTCTCTTTCCTCTCTCTTACCTCTCTCTTTCCTCTCTCTATTATCTCTCTATTCTCTCTCTTTCCTCTCTCTATTCTCTCACTTTCCTCTCTCTTTCCTCTCTCTCTTTCCTCTCTCTTTCCTCTCTCTATTATCTCTCTATTCTCTCTCTTTCCTCTCTCTATTCACTCACTTTCCTCTCTCTTTCCTCTCTCTTTCATTTCTCTATTCTCTCCCTTTCCTCTCCCTTTCCTCTCTCCTTCCTCTCTCTTTCCTCTCTGTTTCCTCTCTCTATTCTCTCTCTTTCCTCCCTCTGTTCTCTCTCTCTTTCCACTCTCTTTCCTCTCTCTATTCTCTCTCCTCTCTGTTTCCTCTCTCTTCCCTCTCTCTATTCTCTCTCTCTTTCCTCTCTCTATTCTCTCTCTCTTTCCTCTCTCTATTCTGTGAGTATAGTTTTGCTGAATTCAGCTCCTAGGATGTGATTGTTATTTCTTTAATGGGAGGTACAGGAGACACTCTCTTTCTCTCTCTCTATCTCTCACTCACTCTCTCTCTTTTCCTGTCGTTGTCTTCCCCAGAAGGTTTGAGAGAAGGAGCGCTGTCCCCTCCTACCCCTGATGGATAGGTCAGTGTAGCTGTCACTGGCCAGTCCCTATGGTGACAAATTGGAGCAGAGAGACAGGGACATATCTCTCTGAACATCAATATGGTGACAGGCATCCTGCTGTCTGTCACCACATCCATCTACTCTGCATCACAACACACACACGCACACGCACGCGCACACACGCACACACACACACACACACACACACACACACACACACACACACACACACACACACACACACACACACACACACACACCCACACACACACACACACACACAGACACACACACACACACACGTCTCTGATCTGAGACTATGTTGTGTTTCCTTTTATAAAACTCTCCCATAAATACCCAGAGGTCTGTCTGCTTGTGTGTTTTTGTCATCAGAATAATGTAAACACCTCATGTAACACTGTACACGTACACTGGGTCTGGGTATACTGTGAGGGAATGTATGGATGTTGCAATTTATGAGTGAGTTCCTATGTGTGCATCCGTGTTGCATACATGTGTGAAGATCAACCGGGAAGCAGCGGTGGGTGAGGGGAAGGGGTGAGGAGCTGGTGAGGAAAGGGTGAGGAGTGGGTGAGGAAGGGTGAGGCCCGGGTCAGGTGAGATTCTTGATGTGTTTACTGACTGTGCCATGATGTCTGGGCTATCTGCATTGTCTGTCTGTACTTCACCTGCGCTGCTCTGTCTCTCTGACAGCACACACACAGACACAGACAATCTCAGACAAACACACACTTAGATTAGATGAATGGGGCCCAGCCGTAACACATGGAGCGACGCCCCGTAGAGTATGTGTCAGAAGAGGAGTGATTTAGAGGTGTAAGGCCTGGATCACTGCTGAGACACCTGCCTAGGGAATCTAACTATCTCACACACACACACACACACACACACACACACACACACACACACACACACACACACACACACACACACACACACACACACACACACACACACACACACACACACACACACACACACACACACACACCTCCTGTTACCACCCTGCTACTGCCCCCGACCCATTACCCCCAACCCTCAACTCCCAGCCCCTGCCTGTGTCTGAGGAAACCCTGTTTTACAGTCCGCCATGTTGCTTTAGACTTCAGGCCTGCAGTGAGGTGGCATATGGCAGTAGAGGACTGGGAAAGCATACTGTGTGTGTGTGTGTGTGTGTGTGTGTGTGTGTGTGTGTGTGTGTGTGCGTGTGCGTGTGTGTGTGAGAGAAGTCAGACTGTTTTGTTCCCCAGTGCTGCGTAACCCTTCTTCCCCTGGTGACTTTAGTAAACCACGCATTGCTACACTGAGTTGTCAGCTGTGCGAATAAAACATGAACATGTCTTTTAATGTCACCTTCCATATAGATGACTATTAATCACATTCACTATGTGTGAGACTGGGACACTACAGAGCTAGAGTAGCCACACTGTTCAGAGGAAACACAGAAAGGCTTGAGCCTGTTGTGTTTGGCTTCTTTGACTGTTTTATAAAGACTGGGGACAGGGGAGTGGAAATGGGCCATCCTCTCTCACAGTGTGTGTGTGTCTGTCTGTGTCTGTGTCTGTGTGTGTCTGTGTGTGGGTCCTAGCTGTGGCTGTGTTGTTCTAGCTGACCTATTTCTGCCCAGTCTTAAAGAGGACCCTTCCTTCCCTGTCACTGGCACTGGTCACCAAACGTCCCCTCTACCGGGGCTGCACACGTCTGCACAAACATGCCACATACATGCCAACCCTACTGTATGTTGAATGATGCATGAGGAGTCTAAATACTATTCTCTCGGTCTGTCCC
>NC_092099.1:32645623-32730623 GCF_045679555.1 Salvelinus alpinus
TGGCCAGCTCTGCTTTGTGTGTGGAACATAACACAGATGAGGAGTTACTCAGAGATAGACCTGATATTATCATCATCATCTGATACTACACTGTCTGGCATACTTATTTAGTCTTCACAGAGATCACGGCCCGTATCCACAAAGCATCTCAGAGAAGAAGTGCTGATCTAGGATCAGTTTAGCCTTTTAGATCATCATGAATAAGATTATATAGACATATCCTGGATAATCACTCCTACTATGAGATGCTTTGTGGATACGGGCCCAGAACTCATAGGACTGAGATGCTTTGTGGATACGGGCCCAGATTTCATAGGACTGAGATGCTTTGTGGATACGGGCCCAGAACTCATAGGACTGAGATGCTTTGTGGATACGGGCCCAGAACTCATAGGACTGAGATGCTTTGTGGATACGGGCCCAGAACTCATAGGACTGAGATGCTTTGTGGATACGGGCCCAGAACTCATAGGACTGAGATGCTTTGTGGATATGGGCCCAGAACTCATAGGACTGAGAGGCTTTGTGGATACGAGCCCAGAACTCATAGGACTGAGAGGCCTGTCAAGAATAAAATCAAATGGAGTGCTTTTAGCAGATTTTGTTGGGTTAATTTAGTTAGGGGTTCATTTAGGGGTTCATTTAGTTAGGGGTTCATTTAGGGGTTCATTTAGTTAGGGGTTCATTTAGATAGAGGTTCATTTAGTTTGGAGTTCATTTAGATAGAGGTTCATTTAGTTAGAAGTTCATTTAGAGGTTCATTTAGGGGTTCATTTAGGGGTTCATTTAGATAGAGGTTCATTTAGTTAGGGGTTCATTTAGAGGTTCATTTAGAGGTTCATCTAGGGGTTAATTCTTTGTTGTGCTGTTTGTGTGTGAATGTGCTGACTGTGCTGACTGGGTGGTTATCCCATTTGGGAACAATGTCAGCTGATTGGTCGAAAAAAGTGTTGACATTTATTTCACACACCAATCACACACACACACACACACACACACACACAACACACACACACACACACCCATTTATTTCACACACACACACACACACACACACACACACACACACACACACACACACACACACACACACACACACACACACACACACACACACACACACACACACACACACACACACCCACACCCACACCCACACACACACCCACACACACACACACACACACACGCACACGCACCCACACACACAGTCCTCTGCTGATACCTCAGACAGTGGGGAGACAGTAGTGAATAGGACTTTGTCATGAGTAAACCTTGAGGAGCTGTAAGAGATTAACGTAGCTATACGTTCCACTGATGTTGTCCACCAGTAGTACCAGTCAGCCTTCATTCTGCTGACGGGACATTTCTACTCCTCTGTATTTGTTACTGTTATGTCCAGAAGCAGCTACTGTATATCTGTACTAAGTGCTGCCTGCCTGCTGATTCTCTAAAAGAATAACATTACAGAAGTGTACCACACACACACACACACACACACACACACACACACACACACACACACACACACACACACACACACACACACACACACACACACACACACACACACACACACACTTAACCCTTATAGAGTCTGGGCTGGAAAGTGTTAAACGTCTCTGAGAGAATCTGCTCGCTGACTTTAAAGCGGTGCTGCTCAGCATGGATCAGATGACAATTATTAGATCTGAAATAAGAGAGGAGGAGAGCGGGATATGTTGGTGATTTGGTTCATTAGGAGTAGAACAGGATCATGGTGAATAGTGTAGTTACTGAGCCCCCCCTCCTTTTGAACAGCTTCATATACATATTTCATACTGGGTCCTAGGTGGGTCTGGGAGAGAGGCACTGTTTTCATGTTCTATTCTTCTCTCCCATTACCCCCGGTATAGATTTACAGTGTGTGTGTGGTTGTGTGGTTCATACTCACGGTCATCAGAGAAGATTAAAGCCATTCATCTAGCCTGTACAGTAATGAAAGGTTTGATTGGAAAAAAAGAAAGTGTCATCATTCCCCCCCCAATCTCCTGTCTTTCGTCCTCCTCCTGTTGACCTCTCTCTCTCTCTCACCATGTGTCTTTCATTCTGTATTTTTCTAGTTGTTAACCTTGATTATTAATTATACCTTTATGGATATGATTTGATCTATTGTCGTGAAATTTTTCATTTCTCTATGGAACGTTATTGTTATTGTCAATTCTGCTATATATACTCACCACATATCTCTCTCTCTCCCCCTCCCTCTCCTTCTCTCTCTCCCCTTCTCTCTCCTTCTATCTCTCCCCCGCCCTCTCCTTCTCTCTCTCTCCTCCTCCCTCTCCTTCTCTCCCCCTCCCTCTATCTCCCCCCCTCTATCTCTCCCCCTCCCTCTCCTTCTCTCTCTCTCTCCCCCTCCCTCTCCTTCTCTCTCTCTCTCCCCCTCCCTCTACTTCTCTCTCTCTCTCTCCCCCTCCCTCCCTCTCCTTCTCTCTCTCCAGCATGCAGAGCAGGGTTCTATAAGTCTCTGCTGGGTAACGTCCAGTGTTCTAAGTGTCCACCTCACAGCTTCACCCATCATGAGGGAGCGTTACACTGTGGCTGCGAGAAAAACTACTTCCGCGCTGATGGAGACCCGCCATCTATGGCCTGCACACGTAAGTCTCTGTGTTTGTGTTTGTTAGTGTAAGTTTGTGTGTGTGTGTGTGTGTGTGTGTGTGTGTGTGTGTGTGTGTGTGTGTGTGTGTGTGTGTGTGTGTGTGTGTGTGTGTGTGTGTGTGTGTGTGTGTGTGTGTGTGTGTGTGTGTGTGTGTGTGCGTGCGTGCGTGTAAGTGAGTGAGAGTCAAAAAGAGTTTACTCTCTGTTTGTATATTCTCTCAACAATTTCAGCCACTGTGTCTCTGAGGACAACATCTCTTTCTCTCTCTCGCTCTTTCTCTCTCTCATCCTCATTCCTCTCTCTCTCTCTGAGCTGTATCCGGATGGTTTACAGAAGCAGATGGCTGTATCCTAAACTACATTACCCATAGATCACTGCCCTGGAATCCTTGATGACTGCTGTCCTATTAAACCAGCAGCAGCAGCCATGTCTGTAGTCCCTGGGGGGAGCTCAGAACAACCACAGCATACCCCTATTTCCAGTTTCCTCATACTGATCTGGTAGAGGTCTGTTTTACAGTCCTAAAACCTTTATAGACTAAGGTAATGAGCAGGAGTCTGGAAAGGAAGGTCAAGATTGGACAGGAACATATATTTACACCAGTATGACTATATGAACTGATCTCCACCCACTGCTCTGCTGTTCATATTACATCTGGTGCTCTATACCTCTATACACGACACACCCTATGTGGCAGCCTGAGGTTGGAGACTGATGTGAAACCCAGATCTCTGGTGTCATTAGTGTTATGTTCAGGCAGCTAGATGAGCGTTGTGAATGTGCAGTAGAGTGGCGTCAAGGAGCTAGAACAGTAGAGTACTGTAGAGTTTACTGTATCCACCATCTGAACCCCAACACCACAGACAAACAAACAAACCAACAAGGCTTTCTATGGTCAAACCCTCCTCACCCTATCTCCTCCCTCGTTACAATTCTTTACAGTGGATCTCTTCAGTGGTTCTGGTTAGTTCCCGGTGTAATGACTTCCATAGGTCTGATATTAAAGTCTGGAAATATTCAGAGAATCAGTTCACAGTAAAACATGCCAGTTCCATCTGTCAGAGAGAGTTTGAGGTTTGGCCTTATTCTGTGTCCTTGCTTTCTCCATTATCCCTCCCTGTGACTGGTGACTGAACTGAATCTTCTGCCCAAAGAGACAGACTGCTGTCACTCCATCACACACACAGATTGATTTATATATTACAGGTTTCCTGAACTGCCGGGCCGTGGGCTGAATTTGGCCCAAATATGCTCCAAGTTATTTTCATTTAGGAAATCTGTTTTAAAGTATTCCCACGCCTAATAGACAGATATACAGTGCATTCGGAAAGTATTCAGACCTCTTGACTTTTTCCACATTTTGTTACATTACAGCGTTATTCTAAAATGTCTTAAATTGTCCCCCCCACCCTCATAAATCTACACACAATACCCCATAATGACAAAGTAAAAACAGGTTTTCAGAAATATTTGCACAAAAAAAAAAAAAAAAAAATTAAATCACATTTACATAAGTATTCAGACCCTTTACTCAGTACTTTGTTGAAGCATCTTTGGCTGCGATTACAGCCACCAGTCTTCTTGGGTATGACGCTATAAGCTTGGCACACCTGTTTTTGGGGAGTTTCTCCCGCTATTCTTTGCAGATCATCTCAAACTCTGTCAGGTTGGATGGGGAGCGTCACTCACAGCTATTTTCAGGTCTCTCCACAGATGTTCGATTGGATTCAAGTCCGGGCTCTGGCTGGGCCACTCAAGGACATTCAGAAACTTGTCCCGAAGCCAGTCCTGCATTGCCTTGGCTGTGTGCTTAGGGTTGTTGTCCTGTTGGAAGGTGAACCTTGATGCTGCCACCACCATGCTTCACCTTAGGGATGGTGCCAGGTTTCCTCCAGATGTAAAGCTTGGCATTCAGGCCAATTTTGGTTTCGTCAGACCAGAGAATCTTGTTCTCATGGTCTGAGAGTCCTTTACATGCCTTTTGCCAAACTCCAAGTGGGCTGTCATGTGCCTTTTACTGAGGAGTGGCTTCCTTCGGGACACTCTACCATAAAGGCCTGATTGGTGGAGTTTTGCAGAGATGGTTGTCCTTCTGGAAGGTTCTCCCATCTCCACAGAGGAACTCTGGAGCTCTGTCAGAGTGACCATCAGGTTCCTGGTCACCTCCCTGACCAAGGCCCTTCTCCCCCGATTGCTCAGTTGGGCCGGGCGGACAGCTCTAGGAAGAGTCTTGGTGGTTCCAAATCTCTTCCATTTAGTAATGATGGAGGCCACTGTGTTCTTGGGGAACTTCAATGCTGCAGACATTTTTTTGGTACCCTTCCCTAGATCTGTGCCTTTACACAATCCTGTTTCGGAGCTCTACAGACAATTCCTTCGACCTCATGGCTTGGTGTTTGCTCTGACATGCACTGGCAACTGTGGGACTTTATATAGACAGGTATGTGCCTTTCCAAATCATGTCCAATCAATTGAATTTACCACAGGTGGACTCCAATCAAGTTGTAGCAACATTTCAAGGATGATCAATGGAAACAGGATGCACCTGAGCTCAATTTCTAGTTTCATAGCAAAGGGTCTGAATACTTATGTAAATAAGGTATTTCTGTTTTTTATTTTTAATACATTTCTAGAAACCTGTTTTCGCTTTGTCATTATGGGGTATTGTATGTAGATTGATGAGGGTTTATTTTTATTGAATCCATTTTACAATAAGGCTGTAACGTAACATAATGTGGAAAACGTCAGGTGGTCTGAATAATTTCCGAATGTACTGTATGTGATCGTATTCAATTATAAGGTTTGAAATGATTATGTTTTAGTCAAATATTTTATCTGTTTGGGCTTCTTGAGGTCACTTTGCTGTATACAAGGGATTTGTAATTGTGTTCCTGGCTCCCTGACCATCCACTCAAGAAATATTATATATTTTCATTGCTCTCTCTCTCTCTCTCTCTCTCTCTCTCTCTCTCTCTCTCTCTCTCTCTCTCTCTCTCTCTCTCTCTCTCTCTCTCTCTCTCTCTCGCTCTCTCACTTCAGGTCCTCCCTCCGCTCCTCGTAACGTGATCTCAGTCATCAATGAGACCTCAGTGATTCTGGACTGGTCCTGGCCGGAGGACACGGGAGGTCGTAAGGACGTTACCTTCACCGTGCTGTGTAAGCGCTGCAGGCCTGGCCAGAGGGTGTGTGAGGCGTGTCGCAGTAATGTGCGGTTCCTCCCCCGTGCTGCAGGCCTGCAGAACACTACCGTAACCGTGGGAGACCTGCTGGCTCACACCAACTACACCTTTGAGATCGATGCTCAAAATGGAGTGTCTCAGTTAGCCCCAACCATGAGGCAATATGCTGCTGTGACCATCACTACCAACCAAGCAGGTACGGCCGGAGATGAAGACACACACATAAATGTTCATGCATTCATTCCAACCATCAGCTCTGGACATTTACAAATCAAATCACATTTTATTTGTCACATGCGCCGAAACAACAGGTGTAGTAGACCTTACTGTGAAATGCTTATTTACAAGCCCTTAACCAACAATGCAGTTCTAGAAATAGTGTTAAGAAAATATTTACTAAATAAACTAAAGTTATATATTTTTTTTAACAAATAAAATCTAAAAGTATCACAAGAAAATTGCGTAACAATAACGAGGCTATATACAGGGGTTACCGGTACCTAGTCAATGTGCGGGGATACAGGTCAGTCGAGGTCATTTGTAAAGTGACTATGCATAGATAATAAACAGCGAGTAGCAGCATTGTAAAAACAAAGGGGGGGGTCAATGTAAAAGTCCGGGTGGCCATTTGATTAATTGTTCAACCGTCTTATGGCTTGAGGGTGGAAGCTTTTAAGGAGCCTTTTGGCACTCTGGGAACCGCTTGCCGTGCGGTAGCAGAGAGAACAGTCTTTGACAATTTTTAGGGCCTCCCTCTGACACTGCCTAGTATAGAGGTCCTGGAAGTCAGGAAGCTTGGCCCCATTGATGTACTGGGCCGTTCACACTGAGCGCCTTACGGTCAGATGACGAGCAGTTGCCATATAAGGCAGTGATGCCACCGGTCAGGATTCTCTCAATGGCACAGCTGTAGAACCCTTTGAGGATCTGAGGACCCATGCCAAATCTTTTCAGTCTCCTGATGGGAAAAAGGTGTTGTTGTGCCCTCTTCACAACTGTCTTGGTGTGTTTGGACCATGATAGTTCGTTGGTGATGTGGACACCAAGGAACTTGAAACTCTCGACCCGTTCCACTTCAGCCCCGTCGATGTTAATGGGGGCCTGTTTTGCCCTCCTTTTCCTATAGTCCACGATCAGCTCCTTTGCCTTGCTGACATTGAGGGAGAGGTTGTTGTCCTGGCACCACACTGCCAGGTCTCTGACCTCCTCCCTATAGGCTGTCTATAGGCTGTCTCATCATTGTCGATAATCAGGCCTACTACTGTTGTCGTCAGCAAACTTAATGATGGTGTTGGAGTCATGCTTGGCCACACAGTCATGGGTGAACAGGGAGTACAGGAAGGGACTAAGTACGCATCCCTGAGGGGCCCCCGTGTTGAGGATCAGTGCGGCAGATGTGTTGTTTCCTACCCTTATCACCTGGGGGCAGACCGTCAGGAAGTCCTGGATCCAGTTGCAGAGGGAGGTGTTTAGTCCCAGGGTCCTTAGCTTAATGATGAGCATTGTGAGCACTATGGTGTTGAACGCTGAGCTGTAGTCAATGAACAGCATTCTCACGTAGGTGTTCCTTTTGTCCAGGTAGGAAAGGGCAGTGTGGAGTACAATTGAGATTGCATCATCTATGGATCTGTTGGGGCGGTATGCGAATTGGAGTGGGTCTAGGTTTTCCGGCATGATGGTGTTGATGTGAGCCATGACCAGCCTTTCAAAGCACTTCATGGCTACCGACGTGAGTGCTACAGAGTGGTAATCATTTATGCAGGTTACCTTCACTTTCTTGTGCACAGGGACTATGGTGGTCTGTTGAAACATGTAGGTATTACAGACTCGGTCAGGGAGAGGTTGAAAATGTCAGTGAAGACACTTGACAGTTGGTCCGCGCATACTTTGAGTACACGTCCTGGTAATCCGTCTGGCCCCACAGCTTTGTGAATGTTGACCTGATTAAAGGTCTTGCTCACAGCTGCTACAGAGAGCATAATCACACAGTCGTCCGGAAAAGCTGGTGCTCTCGTGCATGCTTCAGTGTTGCTTGCCTCGAATCGATCATAAAAGGCATTTAGCTCATCTGGTAGGCTCGCGTCACTGGGCAGCTCGCGGCTGGGTTTCCCTTTCTGGTCCGTAATATTTTTCAAGCCCTGCCACATCCGATGAGCGTCTGGGCCGGTGTAGTAGGATTCGATCTTAGTCCTGTATTGATGCTTTGCCTGTTTGATGGTTCGTCTGAGGGCATAGCGAGACTTCTTATAAGCGTCCTTGAAAGCGGCAGCTCTAGATTTTAGCTCGGTGCGGATGTTGCCTGTAATAAATGACTTCTGATCCCAGCCAGTGTTTTTCAGTGTTTTATCACCAGTATCAAATGTCTCCCTCCTTACAAATACACTCTGTATAAATCTTTGTGTTGTTTTTCAGTTGTTACAGACAGTCGTTATAATGAAACGGCTTCACATCAACCCTTCATATAAACACTTTTTCACACATTCACTCACTTTAACACACATACTCACACACACACACACACACACACACACGCACACGCACATGCACACACACACAAACACACACACACAGGCAGTTGTAACACAGGGATGGGCTGCTCACATCGATCTCTCATATAAACATTCTCCACCATCCCAACATTCTTCAACATCCCAACATTCTCCAACATCCCAAGGGAGGACTTGGCCCAGTGAAAGTCCCTCCCGGAGACAAATCAATTTCTCTGCAGCGGAATGTAACAAACCTCAACATTCCGATACCAAACTAGGAATGCATGCATGATGACTAGATTTCACTACACCCGCCCTCTCCTTCTCTCTCTTTATACATCCCTGTCTGTGGTTCTTTCTCTCTCTCCTTCTATCTTTCCCTGTGTCTCTGTTTCTGTCTCTCTTTCATTCCCCATACACATCTCTCTCCCTCCCTTTTCAGTCATACAGTTGAAGTCGGAAGTTTACATGCACTTAGGTTGGAGTTATTAAAACTAGTTTTTCAACCACTCCACAAATTTATTTTTAACAAACTATAGTTTTGGCAAGTCGGTTAGGACATCTACTTTGTGCATGACACAAGTCATTTTTCCAACAATTGTTTACAGACAGATTATTTCACTTATAATTCACTGTATCACAATTCCAGTGGGTCAGACATTTACATACACTCAGTTGACTGTGCCTTTAAACAGCTTGGAAAATTCCAGACAATGATGTCATGGCTGATAGGCTAATTGACATCATTTGAGTCAATTGGAGGTGTACCTGTGGATGTATTTCAAGGCCTACCTTCAAACTCAGTGCCTCTTTGCTTGACATCATGGGAAAATCAAAAGAAATCAGCCAAGACCTCAGAAAAAAATTGTAGACCTCAACAAGTCTGGTTCATCCTTGGGAGCAATTTCTAAATACCTAAAGGTACCACGTTCATCTGAACAAACAATAGTACGCAAGTATAAACACCATGGGACCACGCAGCCGTCATACTGCTCAGGAAGGAGATGCATTCTGTCTCCTAGAGATGATCTTACTTTGGTGTGAAAAGTGCAAATCAATCCCAGAACAACAGCAAAGGACCTTGTGAAGTTACTGGAGGAAACAGGTACAAAAGTATCTATATCCACTGTAAAACGAGTCCTATAACGACATAACCTGAAAGGCCGCTCAGCAAGGAAGAAGCCTCTGCTTCAAAACCGCCATAGAAAAGCCAGACTACGGTTTGCAACTGTGCATGGGGACAAAGATCATACTTTTTGGAGAAATGTCCTCTGGTCTGATGAAACAAAAATAGAACTGTTTGGCCATAATGACCATCGTTATGTTTGGAGGAAAATGGGGGAGGCTTGCAAGCCGAAGAACACCATCCCAACCGTGAAGCACGGGGGTGGCAGCATCATGTTGTGGGGGTGCTTTGCTGCAGGGGGGACTGGTGCACTTCACAAAATAGATGGCATCACGAGGGAGGAAAATTATGTGGATACATTGAAGCAACATCTCAAGACATCAGTCAGGAAGTTAAAGCTTGGTTGAAAATTGGTCTTCCAAATGGACAATGACCCCAAGCAAACTTCCAAAGTTGTGGCAAAATGGCTTATGGACAACAAAGTCAAGGTATTGGGCCATCAGAAAGCCTTGGACTCAATCCCATAGAACATTTGTGGACAGAACTGAAAAAGTGTGTGCGAGCAAGGAGGTCTACAAACCTGACTCAGTTACACCAGCTCTGTCAGGAGGAATGGGCCAAAATTCACCCAGCTTATTGTGGGAAGCTTGTGGAAGGCTACCCGAAATGTTTGACCAATGTTAAACAATTTAAAGCCAATGCTTCCAAATACTCATTGAGTGTATGTCAACTTCTGACCCACTGGGAATGTGATGAAAGAAATAAAAGCTGAAATAAATCATTCTCTCTACTATTATTCTGACATTTCACATTCTTAAAATAAAGTGGTGATCCTAACTGACCTATAACAGGGAATTTTTACTTGGATTAAATGTCAGGAATTGTGAAAAACTGAGTTTAAATGTATTTGGCTAAGGTGTATGTAAACTTCTGACTTCAACTGTAAATGTGTGTTGTAGTTAAGGTGCTGACTCCTCCCATTACAGTCCTATATGTTTCACTGAGTTAGGCTTTCCTTTCTGCTAGAAGACTCTTTCTCCATGCATCTCTGTCCACTGGGGCAATGGGTCCTGTCTCCTCTCTCTTGTTGTAGTGCTACAGTAGGTGAATGCCTCTGTCTGTCTGTGTGACAGAGTGGTGATAGATGGGACTCTTTCAGTTAGTTCAGGAGCCAGGAGACCAGACTTTACTGTCAACCACACGACAGTCTCTGGTTGGTGGAGGATAATGCTAGCTAAAGTAATGTGTACTCAATGGACTGTTAGTTGCCTGTAGAGAGAGAAACAGGGGGTTTATACATGTTTTGACCCTCACCCCAATAGATCCTGTGGTGTAGTTTGGGGTGTACACACACACACACACACACACACACACACACACACACACACACACACACACACACACACACACACACACACACACACACACACACACACACACACACACACACACACACACACACACACACACACACACACACACACACACACACTGCTGTGTACAATGAGGTGTGTGCTGAGTGTCCTGTGTGTTATCCCAGCTGTGCTCTATAAAGGCTGACAGAGGCCAGACACATCCCTTTGAAATGACAGCAGAGGGATGAGCAGTAAATACAGATTTAATGTGTGTGTGTGTGTGCATACAGATTTAGTGCTCTTCACTCATCTCCTGACTTGTGTGTTCCGCTCTAAGGGAGTGGGAGGGTAGAGGCTGCAAAAGCTACAGATCCACTGATTATGTCTTTTTTAATTTAATTTTGTAGCTTTATTTTGACAGGATAGTCATGCTGAAACTAGGGTCTCTTTTACAGATGAGCTCTGCATAAATACATCAAACACATACAATATACAAAACTAGCAAACGTATTAAGAAAAACTGACACATTTATCAACATAGAGGTCTCCGATAATAACTCTGAACTGACCAAGGGGGACCAGAACATTTAAATTCAGAGAGCTCAGTAAGTTGGGTGCAAAACAAGATAGCAGATTTCAACAGAGCTCTCTATCAGTCTGTGTGTGTGCTCAGATTATGTGTATCCTTATCATGTTTTAACCCACAGTTCTTATAACCTTCCTCTCATCTCTCATATCACCAGTTATACTGTAGATGTCAGGGTTGCATATTTCACCAAGCTGTCTCCTGAGAGGATAGTGTGATGACAATAGTAGAAGTAAGAGTTTAATGTGGGATGGTCCTTCAGCTGATGAAAATAAACAAAAGATTGGAATGTGTGAAAAGTATTTTCTTTAGTTTGTCCCCATAACATACAGTCGTGGCAAAAAGTTTTGAGAATGACACAAATATTAATTTTCACGAAGTCTGCTGCCTCAGTTTGTATGATGGCAATTTGCATATACTCCCGAATGTTATGAAGAGTGATCAGATGAATTGCAATTAATTGCAAAGTCCCTCTTTGCCATGCAAATGAACTGAATCCCCCAAAAAACATTTCCACTGCATTTAAGCCCTGCCACAAAAGGACCAGCTGACATCATGTCAGTGATTCTCTTGTTAACACAGGTGTGAGTGTTGATGAGGACAAGGCTGGAGATCACTCTGTCATGCTGATAAACTTAGAATAACAGACTGGAAGCTTCAAAAGGAGGGTGGTGCTTGGAATCATTGTTCTTCCTCAGTCAACCATGGTTACCTGCTAGGAAACACGTGCTGTCATCATTGCTTTGCACAAAAAGGGATTCACAGGCAAGGATTTTGCTGCCAGTAAGATTGCACATGAATCAACCATTTATTGGATCATCAAGAACTTCAAGGAGAGTGGTTCAATTGTTTTGAAGAAGGCTTCAGGGTGCTTCTCAGCCAAGGGAGTGGGCTCACTCACAATTTTGCCTAAGAACACAGCCATGAGTAAAGAATGGTACCAACACATCCTCTGAGAGAAACTTCTCCCAACCATCCAGGAACAGTTTGGTGACGACGAACAATGCCTTTTCCAGCATGATGGAGCACCATGCCATAAGGCAAAAGTGATAACTAAGTGGGATCAAAACATCGATATTTTGGGTCCATGGCCAGGAAACTCCCCAGACCTTAATCCCATTGAGAACTTGTGGTCAATCCTCAAGAGGCGGGTGGACAAACAAAAACCCACAAATTCTGACAAACTCCAAGCATTGATTATGCAAGAATGGGCTACCATCAGTCAGGATGTGGCCCAGAAGTTAATTGACAGCATGCCAGGGCGGATTGCAGAGGTCTTGAAAAAGAAGGGTCAACACTGCAAATAATGACTCTTTGCATCAACTTCATGTAATTGTCAATAAAAGCCTTTGACACTTATGAAATACTTGTAATTATAGACAATGAGAGACAATGAGGCAGCAGACTTTGTGAAAATTGATATTTGTGTCATTCTCAAAACTTTTAGCCACGACTGTACAAACAAAGCATCCACACACAACAACACACATCATCCTCATGCTTCAGCTGCATTACCCATCACACTGAGCTGACAAGGATTAGGGTTGTCAGTGTACAGCTCCCTAAACACACATGTGGGTCTGTCTGTGGAGAGAGAGGACACGCAAGCTGCCCTCTGTCAGAGAGAAACACACACAAACACACTACACCGACACAC
This sequence comes from Salvelinus alpinus, assembly GCF_045679555.1. Classification (NCBI taxonomy): domain Eukaryota; kingdom Metazoa; phylum Chordata; class Actinopteri; order Salmoniformes; family Salmonidae; genus Salvelinus; species Salvelinus alpinus. The sequence goes on from NC_092099.1 coordinate 32,658,654, forward strand.
TCAGTTTAAACCTGCCAAAGCTGTTAAAAGCTGGATTCACCGGTCGTCTCGGAAGGGAGGGAATCGTCCGGATATTCTGACAGAGTGTCGTCAGACGAGTCTCAGCCCCTCTTCTACACACACACACACACACACACACACACACACACACACACACACACACACACACACACACACACACACACACACACACACACACACACACACACACACACACACACACACACACACACACACACACACACACACACACACACACACACACACACACACTTGAGTCACATCCTCTCCTCTCTGCAGTGGGCTATTGGGACTTGTTTGGGAGACTGAGAGAGAGAGAGAATAATCTCTCTTGAGGCCAGGAAGCCCATCAGAGCTGTTCACAGAGGATTGGAGAGAGAGAGAGAGAGAGAGAGAGAGAGAGAGAGACAGAGAGAGACAGAGAGAGACAGAGAGAGACGGAGAGAGACGGAGAGAGACGGAGAGAAACGGAGAGAGAGAGAGACAGAGAGAGAGAGAGAGAGAAAGAGAGAGACAGAGAGAGACAGAGAGAGACAGAGAGAGACGGAGAGAGACGGAGAGAGACGGAGAGAAACGGAGAGAGAGAGAGAGAGACAGAGAGAGAGAGAGAGAGACGGAGAGAGAGAGAGATACCCAACATCAAACAGTCTTCATCCCAGACATAATAAATCATTGCACCCGTAAACTACATAACCAATAAAACAACAGCTATACACTATCAGAAACAAAGGGAACAAGAGAAAGAGCGAGGGAGCGAGAGTGGGTGGAGACTGGAATTAGACTCGCTCGCTCCATATGGATTCATTAACCAAGAGAAAATAACTTCCAGTGGAAAAAACAGCCAGCCCTTCTGAAGCTGTATCATCAGAATCATGACAGGCTCGAACATTTCAAAGACAAACATGTTGTTTCCTGTGGTCTAATAAAATGAAAGCTCAGTCTTCATATGGCAGCCTGGCCTCTCAGCTCCAGCTAGCAATTAGACAACTGTAAAAGTGGAAAAAGGGGGGAGAGAGGAATGGCGGGAGAGATGGAGGGAGTCCTAAGTTAAATTACAGTGCCAGATTGAGACCATGTGAGCTCCCAAGGCGATGCGACATGAGAGAGAGGGATGGAGGGATGGAGGGAGGGTAATGCACTGGGGGCATGCATGGAGGGATGAGGTTTATATATCCTCTGATGTTACCCTGTACATTGGGGATGATATCATGGTGCCTGCTGGCTCTGGGGTTGAGACTCTGGCCTGTAGTATAGATGCAGTCTGTGTGGATGTATGTTATGACTCCCTCTGTTCTCCCCCTTCCAGTATGGACCTCCTCTGGTTATCCTCTGGTGGACTAATTAACACAATTAGACCAACAGGAACCAACAGAAACCCCTTCAATAGGAACTATTAACAGGATACAAACTGCTGACTGAACATGCTGCATGAACGTCCTGTGAACTGCTATAGGTTGTGCTATATGGTCAATCATCTCTCTCTCTCTGTTCCCCCCAACTCCCTCTCTCCAGCCCCTTCTCCAGTGACTGTAATCAGGAAGGATCGTACGTCTCGTAACAGCATTTCTCTGTCCTGGCTGGAACCAGAGAGACCCAACGGCATCATACTGGACTACGAGGTCAAATACTACCAGAAGGTCGGTTCACAAACACCATACTTGCTTTAGTACTGTTCTCTGCTGTCCCCTTGCAGCCCAATTCTTGTTGGACTGATTCCATTAATTGAAGAAAGAGAAGAGACAACATGTGGGCTTATTCTACCTCTCTCTCCCTTATTCCAGCCCCCCCTGGTTGTCCTCTGTTCTAATGTCTCCCTGGGGTAGTCTTCTGGCTCCTCTCTGGGTGCTGGCCCCTGGGTTGGGGAGGAGGGAAGAGGATGGGGGTTTGGCACCTCAGTGGGCCCTAACATAGTGGGCCTCTCTCCCTCTTACCCTGGCAGTGGATCAGAGAGAGTCAGGGAGAGAGGGGGAGAATCAGAGAGAGAGGGAGAGAGTGGAGACAGGGTGAGGGGGAGAGTGAAAGGGTGATCAGGGGTACTTAGGGAGAGAGCCTTATTGCCATCTCCTATGGCAACCATTCTCACACAGAAAAAACATTCCACAGTCTAGTGGGTAAACGGTTGGGCAGCGTGACCACACACACACATGGGCAAACACACACACCCTCACACTGAAACACCAACCAGCCAACCAGCCTTCTCTCTTCCACCTCCTGTCCTCTCCTGACCAGTCTTAATGGAGTGTAGTTTTATTGCTGACACTAAATGTGTCTGCAGGGTCTCTGTGAGGAAATTAGTGTAGAACGAATGGCTGGTTTTCAATGGAGCCAGAGACAGCTATGGGACAGAGCTATGGGTGACATTTGATAGTGAAATTAGCCGTGGTGACATGTTTTTAATCATTCCTAGAGAAATAGGCATTTCTAAGCTCCTCCAGCTTTGTGGCTGCTCTGTTATATTCGTTTTTGTGTGAGCATTGGATATAGCTCACCTATCTCTGGCTGAACGAGAATACTCTCTCTGTCTCTCTCTCTCTCTCTCTCTCTCTCTCTCTCTCTCTCTCTCTCTCTCTCTCTCTCTCTCTCTCTCTCTCTCTCTCTCTCTCTCTCTCTCTCTCTCAATTAAATTCAATTTAAGGGGCTGTATTGGCCTTTTGAAACATATGTTTACATTGCCAAAGCAAGTGAAATAGATAATATACAAAAGTTTAAATATTACACTCACAAAAGTAAACATTACACTCACAAAAGTTCCAAAATAATAAATACATTTCAAATGTCATATTATATCTATATACAGTGTTGTAATGAAAGTAGAAAAGGGAAAATAAATAAACATACATATGGTTTGTATTTACAATGGTGTTTGTTCTTCACTGGTTGACCTTTTCTTGTGGTAACAGGTCACACATTTTGCTGCTGTGATTGCATACTGTGGTATTTCACCCAATAGATATGGGAGTTTATCATAACCGGGTTTGTTTTCAAATTCTTTGTGGGTCTGTGTAATCTGAGGGAAATATGTGTCTCTAATATGGTCATACATTTGGCAGGAGGTTAGGAAGTGCAGCTCAGTTTCCACCTCATTTTGTAGGCAGTGTGCACATTGCCTGTCTTCTCCTGAGAGACAGTTCTGCCTACAGCGGCCTTTCTCAATAGCAAGGCTATGCTTACTGAGTCTGTACATAGTCAAATATTTCCTTAAATTTGGGTCAGTCACAGTGGTCAGGTATTCTGCCACTGTGTACTCTCTGTTTAGGGCCAAATAGCATTCTAGTTTGCTCAGTTTTTTTGTTAATTCTTTCCAAGTAATGTGTCAAGTAATTATCTTTTTGTTTTCTCATGATTTGGTTGGGTCTAATTGTGTTGCTGTCCTGGGACTCTGTGGGGTCTGTTTGTGTTTGTGAACAGAGCCCCAGGACCAGCTTGCTTGTGGGGCTCTTCTCTAGGTTAATGTATCTCTCTCCCTCCTCTCTCTCTCTCTCTCTCTCTCTCTCTCTCTCTCTCTCTCTCTCTCTCTCTCTCTCTCTCTCTCTCTCTCTTTATCTCCCTCTACCCCTCTCTCTCTCTCTCTCTCTCTCTCTCTCTCTCTCTCTCTCTCTCTCTCTCTCTCTCTCTCTCTCTCTCTCTCTCTCTCTCTCTCTCTCTCTCTCTCTCTCTCTCTCTCTCTCTGTCTGTGTGATCAGTCAGGCTTAGATCTCAGTCCCCGGTGGCCCCTAATCCTCTGATTAGCAGGCAGAATGCTGCCCTCCTCCCCTCTCTTGGGAAAACACAGGTCTAGGATCAGATCACCTTACCCTACATCCTAACCTCAACCATCAAAAGGACAAACCCTAAACTGATATGAGGTCTGGGTCTATAGGGTCTGTTTCCTTCCACTTTCCTGTGTGACCTTTCTCAGCACTCTCAGCTTGGCACAGGAATAGCTGAGCTGTCGCCCTTGATCCGCTCCACCATCCGAGGGGCCGCTAGCTGCTGCTGGCATGACTGGGGCCTCCTAACCCCCAGGACAATAGGCTCCTCCAAGTGGAACGGCCAGGGCAGGGACACCCAGGGAGACACAGGGGACAGGCAGGGACACCCAGGGAGACACAGGGGACAGGCAGGGACACCCAGGGAGACACAGGGGACAGGCAGGGACACCCAGGGAGACACAGGGGACAGGCAGGGACACCCAGGGAGACACAGGGAACAGGCAGGGACACCCAGGGAGACACAGGGGACAGGCAGGGACACCCAGGGAGACACAGGGGACAGGCAGGGACACCCAGGGAGACACAGGGGACAGGCAGGGACAGGCAGGGACACCCAGGGAGACACAGGGGACAGGCAGGGACACCCAGGGAGACACAGGGGACAGGCAGGGACACCCAGGGAGACACAGGGGACAGGCAGGGACACCCAGGGAGACACAGGGGACAGGCAGGGACACCCAGGGAGACACAGGGGACAGGCAGGGACACCCAGGGAGACACAGGGGACAGGCAGGGACACCCAGGGAGACACAGGGGACAGGCAGGGACACCCAGGGAGACACAGGGGACAGGCAGGGACAGGCAGGGACACCCAGGGAGACACAGGGGACAGGCAGGGACACCCAGGGAGACACAGGGGACAGGCAGGGACACCCAGGGAGACACAGGGGACAGGCAGGGACACCCAGGGAGACACAGGGGACAGGCAGGGACACCCAGGGAGACACAGGGGACAGGCAGGGACACCCAGGGAGACACAGGGGACAGGCAGGGACACCCAGGGAGATACAGGGGACAGGCAGGGACACCCAGGGAGACACAGGGGACAGGCAGGGACACCCAGGGAGACACAGGGGACAGGCAGGGACACCCAGGGAGACACAGGGGACAGGCAGGGACACCCAGGGAGACACAGGGGACAGGCAGGGACACCCAGGGAGACACAGGGGACAGGCAGGGACACCCAGGGAGACACAGGGGACAGGCAGGGACACCCAGGGAGACACAGGGGACAGGCAGGGACAGGCAGGGAGACACAGGGGACAGGCTGGGACACCCAGGGAGACACAGGGGACAGGCAGGGACACCCAGGGAGACACAGGGGACAGGCAGGGACACCCAGGGAGACACAGGGGACAGGCAGGGAGACCCAGGGAGACACAGGGGACAGGCAGGGACAGGCAGGGAGACACAGGGGACAGGCAGGGACAGGCAGGGAGACACAGGGGACAGGCAGGGACACCCAGGGAGACACAGGGGACAGGCAGGGAGACCCAGGGAGACACAGGGGACAGGCAGGGACACCCAGGGAGACACAGGGGACAGGCAGGGACAGGCAGGGAGACACAGGGGACAGGCAGGGACAGGCAGGGAGACACAGGGGACAGGCAGGGACACCCAGGGAGACACAGGGGACAGGCAGGGAGACCCAGGGAGACACAGGGGACAGGCAGGGACACCCAGGGAGACACAGGGGACAGGCAGGGACACCCAGGGAGACACAGGGGACAGGCAGGGAGACACAGGGAGACACAGGGGACAGGCAGGGACACCCAGGGAGACACAGGGGACAGGCAGGGACACCCAGGGAGACACAGGGGACAGGCAGGGACACCCAGGGAGACACAGGGGACAGGCAGGGAGACACAGGGGACAGGCAGGGACAGGCAGGGAGACACAGGGGTCAGGCAGGGATACACAGGGGACAGGCAGGGAGACACAGGGGACAGGCAGGGACAGGCAGGGAGACACAGGGGACAGGCAGGGACACCCAGGGAGACACAGGGGACAGGCAGGGACAGGCAGGGAGACACAGGGGACAGGCAGGGACACCCAGGGAGACACAGGGGACAGGCAGGGACACCCAGGGAGACACAGGGGACAGGCAGGGACAGGCAGGGTAGGCTGGTGCCATACCCAGGCACGGGACCTCTAGATCAGGCCTGACTGACAGTGACTGAGGGCCTCTATGCCCAGCAGTGGGGACCCAATCTGATCACAAGACTCCCAGGGATTCACTCAGTGACTAAACTGCAACACAAACACTGGCCTGCCTAAAGAGCTCTAAAAAGGCCTGAGTGGCCCAGCTAGAGTTTCCAGCAGCTTGTTTACAGCTGTACTGATGTTGTTGTGTAAGGTTAGTTACTTTAACAGAAACAAACAGTGTTTGAGGTGTGTGACACACACTCAGCCTCAGTCGGCTAGGTACAGTAGCCATGCTGCGTCACTTAACCTAGATATAGACTTCTATTGGATACTGGCCTGGTGGCGTGTAGAACAGGAATACGTGGTCAGTACGTATGAAAGGCTAACTGACTAAGCTAAGGGGTGATATTGGTAGCGGGAAGCCTAGTGGTTAGAGCGTTGGACTAGTAACCAAAAGGTTGCAAGATCGAATCCCCGAGCTGCCCCTGAACAAGGCACTTAACCCACTGTTCCTAGGCCGTCATTGAAAATGAATAAAGGTTAAATAATAATAATAAATCAACTATGTCTGGGAAATTGGGAATTCCCATTCCTACATTCTCCTTCTCCCTCTCTCCTATTCTCCGTTCCCTCTCTCCCCCTCTCCCTCTCTCCCTCTCTCCATGCTCCAGACATACGGTTTGGTCTTCCTAGCTAAAGGCTAAATGACTCTCAGTCGTAGATAAGGCTTTTTAGTGCACTTGATGAAATTAGAGTTTGTGGGAATACACTTAAACATTTATTTTTCTGTTTTTATCTCATTCATCTGGAAAAGAGCGAGAAACTTTCAGATCCACTTTAATTTGAGTGTTTATTTATCCTGGGGTTCAGATGGAAAGGAATGCTTCTGAAATGCATTCTGTATTTACATCAGTTCTATTCCTTCTGCTCACACTCACTATTTCCAGGGCTTGTCTTGGGCTCAGCACTATAAGGCTGGAACTCCAGACGGCACTATTTATATAGTCAGAGCGGAACATGATGGACATACAGAAATTCCACCAACATCATACAAAGAGAGTGGGTACAATCGCACGGCTTGCAAAATGCAGCTTAGAGCTCAAGGAGCCTGGGCACACCTGCGTGTGATTTTCAGGGGATCACATGATGTGGAGGGCAGTGAACAGTGACGAGCTGGGAAAGATTTCTGCCTGATGAAGACTGGTATTATACAAGGCACAAGGAAAAGGTATCACACAGCAGTCCCGAGGAGAGGTGGTGAGGGTGTTGGTTTCTCTTCTCAGACAGGAAGACTGAAGTTATTTTAAAGGGCTTCTTGCACCATAAATCCCTGATGCACTCCATTAGTGGCTCTGAATTGTGTGTGTGTGTTTTTACAGTGTGTGTAAATGGTGTGTCTGTGTGTGAGTGGTGTGTGTGAAACCTTCTGATCTGTATCGCTTCACCAGTCTGTTATTGGGTCTGTAAAGAGAGATGGAATCAGCTTATTGGACATGATGTTTGGTTTAGAGAGGGCTCTACAGCTTGGGGATTGTGTGTGTGTGTGTGTGTGTGTGTGTGTGTGTGTGTGTGTGTGTGTGTGTGTGTGTGTGTGTGTGTGTGCGCGTGCGCGTGCGCGTGTGCGTTTGTGTGTGTGCGTGCGTGCGTGTGTGTGTGTGCGCGTGCGTGCGTGTGTTTGTGTGTGTGTGTGTTTGTGTGTGTACCTAGAGTTCTCTAGAGGAAAGGGAGTCGTGATGAGGCATGATGGCATTAGTTCTACATCCAGGTGCACTGGACAGAGAGGATGCACTAATCAGAGAATATTAGCTGTACGATCTGAACCCTCTTACCTCACTCCTCATCACATACTGAAAGTCATCTCTGATCTACCACAGACTCTTAGTGGAGGTGTCTACAGCAGGACAATATGCTTGGCTGTTTTTCTAAAGAGCAACCAAGAAATGTCAAATGGAAACATGTCAAATCTTAGCCTCTGCATGTTGCGTATATTTGTAGAAGATCAACTCACTATATTGCTTGAATGGTCCGCTCTGCACTTACACACATGGGCTTTTTATTCTTTATTTTCTACTGATTAGTGGAAGAGACAACATTTGTAACCATAGCCTGTCTCTTATCTGGTAACACTTGACAATTACACACACACACACACACACACACACACACACACACACACACACACACACACACACACACACACACACACACACACACACACACACACACACACACACACACACACACACACACACACACACACACACACACACACACACCAGGATACCAGCCTTCATCACACACACACCAGGATACCAGCCTTCATCAACAGGCCAATTAGTGTGGATAGAGGGTCTAGGCATGAAACATGATAGAGTTGCTTTGTTATTTTACATTTACATTTAAGTCATTTAGCAGACGCTCTTATCCAGAGCGACTTATTTGTCTGTCTACCCACAATCCTATTCTCACCAATCTCACTTCCTATTATTTACTACATTATGGGGGATGGAATCACTACGCAGTGGAGGAGGAGGTGGGGGGGTTACTTAAAGGTCAAAGGAGAAGCCAATGTCTCTGTCTGGATCTCTGTGACTCCCCATAACATTATGATCCCTGCTCCACTGGCATACAGCTCATCTCCCTCTCTCTGGCTCAATGAGGACAGGGGTGGTACCTCTCTCTGGCTCAATGAGGATAGGGTTGGTACCTCTCTCTGGCTCAATGAGGACAGGGTTGGTACCTCTCTCTGGCTCAATGAGGATAGGGTTGGTACCTCTCTCTGGCTCAATGAGGACAGGGTTGGTACCTCTCTCTGGCTCAATGAGGACAGGGTTGGTACCTCTCTCTGGCTCAATGAGGATAGGGTTGGTACCTCTCTCTGGCTCAATGAGGATAGGGTTGGTACCTCTCTCTGGCTCAATGAGGATAGGGTTGGTACCTCTCTCTGGCTCAATGAGGACAGGGTTGGTACCTCTCTCTGGCTCAATGAGGACAGGGTTGGTACCTCTCTCTGGCTCAATGAGGACAGGGTTGGTACGACAGCCAACATAAGCTTTAAGGCTTGGACTCTCAGGGAATCCTATACATCTCTGTGAATCCCTCCTCTCTCCCTCCGACATCTGGAAACAATGGGCTGAAAGTAGACCCGAAACAGTAAATCTAGTTCTGTTTGGCTGGTGGAGGGATCAAGGCGGCGCTAAGATCTGTAGAGATGCAAAATATTAAGGTTGTAATTCACCATGCTGGGTTGTGAGTTGGTGTGTGTGTGTGTGTGTGTGTGTGTGTGTGTGTGTGTGTGTGTGTGTGTGTGTGTGTGTGTGTGTGTGTGTGTGTGTGTGTGTGTGTGTGTGTGTGTGTGTGTGTGTGTTCCTGCATGTGCGTGTGTGTGTTCCTGCATGTGCATGTGCATGTGCATGTCTGCATGCTTGTGTGTGTTGTGGCCGAGCTCTATAGTGTACACCTGATTGCAAACAAACATTTTCTTGCCTTGGTACTGACCTGTCCCTGATGGGTGACCTGATGTGTCAACAGTCTTAGTGGACAGATGCCTGTATACATTATTATATACATTCCTCCATGAACTGATAGTAACCTCTCTCTCTCTCTCTCTCTCTCTCTCTCTCTCTGTCTCTCTCTCTCTCTCTCTCTCTCTCTCTCTCTCTCTCTCTCTCTCTCTCTCTCTCTCTCTCTCTCTCTCTCTCTCTCTCTCTCTCTCTCTGTCTCTCTCTCTCTCTCTCTCTCTCTGTCTCTCTCTCTCTCTCTCTCTCTCTCTCTCTCTCTCTCTCTCTCTCTCTCTCTCTCTCTCTCTCTCTCTCTCTCTGTCTCTCTCTCTCTCTCTCTCTCTCTCTCTCTCTGTCTCTCTCTCTCTCTCTCTCTCTCTCTCTCTCTCTCTCTCTCTCTCTCTCTCTCTCTCTCTGTCTATCTCTCTCTCTCTCTCTCTCTCTCTCTCTCTCTCTCTCTCTCGCAGTGCATGCTGGGTGTTTTTGGAGTTTGAGTGTTTGGTGTGGAAAGCTCTATCCTAACTAACTTTCTTGATTCCTTTCTTTACATGTTATTTTCTATGGTGGAGGGTTAATGCAATATTTGTTTTAGCGGTATCCAAAGTTTTTTTTCAAAGTTAGGGTGGAAGAGGACAGAGAAACTTTCCTGGGGTTTGGAAGTTGTGGTGTGCGCGATGGCTTCTCAGCCTAGCGCGGAGGAGACGCTGTCTATACAGCATGGATTCAGGTGTGTTCCTGAGAACGGAGTTAAGGTGGAGGAGGTTCTGCTCGCGGTCGGTGAACAGGTAGGAGCTGAGTTTATACATTCTGCTTCTAGAATGAACAAAGCTGTGGTTGTGTTCATGAAAAGGGCTAATTTGGTTGGTAGGCTAATTGCTAGCGGAATATTTGTAAGGGACGTGTTGGTGTCAATTTCACCTCTCTCTACCCCTTCAACAAGAGTTGTAGTGGCAAATTTGCCTCCGTTTATTACGGATGATCAAATTAGGAAAGAGCTGAGTCGTTTTGGTAAGTTTGCTAGCGGTTTCCGTGTACTGTCAGCAGGGTTTCAGGCAGATGCCGTTAAACACGTTGTTTCGTTCCGGAGGCAAGTGTTTATGTTTCTGAACAACAACGAGCAACAGCTAAATGTGCACTTTAAAGTGAGACATGGGGAGGGGCTCTATGCAGGTTTTGCCAGCACAGATAGTCTACGGTGTTTTGAATGTGGGGATTTGGGGCACAAGAGTTTTGCGTGCCCACACAGAGGCCGTAGAAAAGGTGAGGGTACAAGCGCCAGTGGGGGAAATCGAGGTCAAAGTGCAGGGGGTAAGGAGATGCAGACAGCAGAGGCTGGACCTAGTCAGGTTAGAGATGGTGGGGTAGATGAGGCTGGGCCTAGTCAGGCTAGAGATGGTGGGGTAGCTGTAGCTGAGTTTAGTCAGGCTAGAGATGGTGGGGTAGTGGAGGATGGGTCTAGTCAGGCTAGAGATGGTGGGGAAGCAGAGGCCGGGTCTAGTCAGGCTAGAGATGGTGGGGTAGCTGAGGCTGGGCCTAGTTATGCTATGGAGGGTGCTGGGTCTAGGCAGGATATGATTGGTGGTATAGCAGAGGCTGAGTCTAGTCAGGCTATGGATGGTGGGGTAGCTGAGGCTGGCCCTAGTCATGCTATGGAGGGTGGGGTAGCTGAGGCTGGCCCTAGTCATGCTATGGAGGGTGGTGTAGATGATACTGGGTCTAGTCAGGTTATTCTAGTGGATGAGGAGAGTATAGTGGGGAAGTGTAAGAGATTAGGGGGGAGGAGGAGGGTGTCAAGCGGAAAAGGAAAAAGGGTGTGGACAAAGGCACCATGGAAATGTTGCCTGTTGCTGTGGGTGAGGCCCTAACCAGAGAGAAAGAGCAGGTGGTCAGGGTGGGAGATAGAGAAGAGGAGGAAAGTGAGTCTGAGGAAGAGGATGAGGAGTTATTTTTTTCAGACTCCTCTTCAATTGGCCCGGAGCTGACAGCCAGTCAACCAGAGGGATCTAAGTACACGTTGAGAGAACTGACAAGGTTCCTGAATGAGACTAAGGGGAAAAAAGTTAATCTTGAGGCTTTTTTTCCTGATCCTAGAAAGTTTGTAAGATCAGTACAACATGCTATGAGAAATGAGGGGCATGGTGTCCTCTCACCCAAGAAACGGTTTAGGTTGAGGAAGTGGGTCACAACAGTGCGTAAAGGTTTACCTTCAGACACTGTTTAAATGTTTAATTTCTTTCTGACACTGGGGCTTTTTGAGCTTTGCTATTGGTCTATTTCTCCCACTTCTTATGGAGACTCTTCGGGTAGGCTCGCTTAATATAAATGGCGCCAGAGATGCGGGAAAGAGGAGTGTGTTGGGTGAATATGTAAAACAAAAAAAAGTACATGTGTTATTTCTGCAGGAGACGCATAGTGATGTGGTGAATGAAGTTGATTGGGGGCTCTGGTGGAAAGGGGCAAGTGTGTTGAGCCATGGGACAAATCTTAGTGCAGGGGTGGCAGTCCTTTTTGCACCGGGTCTGTCTGTAAAAATTTGCTCCTCAAAGGAAGTGTGTAAGGGTAGGTTGCTTGTTGTTAAAGCAGAAATTAACAGCATGGGTTTTGTTTTTATAAATGTGTATGCGCCTAACACAGGGAGAGAAAGAGGGGTTCTATTTGGGAGTCTTAGACAGGAACTCTCACAAGTAGCGCCTGAGGAGACGCTGGTGATCGGAGGTGACTGGAACTGTACAATGGATTTTACAAAAGACAGAAATGGGGAAGAGCCTCATTCAGTGTCAGTGGGAGTGTTAGGGGACATCATTAATCAGTTTGACCTAGTGGATGTTTGGAGAACTAAACATCCAAACACAAGACAGTATACATGGGTGAAGGTTTTTGGGGCTAGGGTGAGTGCAGCCCGACTTGATCGTTTTTACATATCTAGGAATCAGAGCAATAGGCTGCTGGGCGCTACCATTCTCCCAGTGGGGTTTTCGGACCATCACATAACCATGGCTCGGCTGTCTATTTCACCAGGGCCCCGGCAGGCATCTTATTGGAAGTTCAATGTAAAGCTCTTACAAGATGCCACTTTTTGCTCAGTTTTCCAGACCTTTTGGGAAAGGTGGGGGCAGCGAAGAGAGGAGTATGAGTCTCTGAGTCAATGGTGGGATGTGGGGAAAGTGCAGATTCGGCTTTTCTGTCAACAGTACACAGCTCTCTCATCATCAGAGGCTAGGAGAGTATTGGGGGAACTAGAGCGGTGTATTAGTGAGATGGAGGTAGAGATGGTGGGGCAAGGCAATGTAGGCCTCCAGGCTAATTTAGCCGAATTACGTAGGGACCTGGGCAGTTTTTTCCAGGTTAAAGCAAAGGGAGCACTTGTAAGAGCTAGGTTCTCCATGCTCAAGGAGATGGATGCTCCCAGCTCCTTCTTCTTTGGTTTGGAAAGACAGAGCAGTGAAGCCAAGGGTATGCATTGTCTACGGCTGTCTGATGGGCGGGTGACCTCTGTGGTGGGGGAGATGCGGGAGCGGACTGTGGAGTTTTATACTGAATTGTATAGGGCAGAAATGTGTGATCCTATGTGTGCTCAGGTCTTGTTCGCAGGACTCCCTAAGCTCTCTCGGGCACAGAGGGATGAAATGGACATTCCTCTGTTGTCACATGAACTGGCAGAGGCCGTAACCCAGATGTCCCCCGGTCGTGCACCGGGGGTCGATGGACTCCCAGTGGAGTTTTACAAAAAATTCTGGGGAATAATTGGACAGGACTTCTTTTGCGTCTTGCGTGAATGCATCGGGGTAGGAGAGTTGCCGATGAGCTGCCGTCGGGCGGCTCTGACTCTCCTGCCCAAAAAAGGGGACTTGTGTGAACTTAAGAACTGGAGGCCTGTGGCATTACTCTGTGCGGACTACAAGATTTTTGCCAAGGTCCTCTCTAACAGACTGAAGTCCCATCTGGACTCTATAATACACAAGGACCAGACATATTGTGTACCGGGACGCTCAATCACGGACAACTTGTTCTTGATTAGGGACATGTTGGACTTGTCGAGAGGTTCTAATGTGAACTTTGGACTGGTCTCTTTAGATCAAGAGAAGGCTTTTGATAGAGTGGATCATGAGTATCTGTTTAATGTGATGTCTGTGTTTGGGTTTGGGAAGAGTTTTGTGACCTGTGTGAAGCTGTTGTATGCTGGGGTGTCATGTATGGTTAAGGTGGGAGGGGGGCTCAGTAGGCCAGTCTGGGTGAGACGGGGCATTAGACAAGGATGCCCTCTATCTGGGCAGCTATACACACTAGCCATTGAGCCTTTTTTAGGACTGCTACGCAGGAGACTGCAGGGAGTGTGCTGGACAGGCATGGGTGTGGTGACAGGAATAGCAGTCTCAGCATACGCAGATGATGTTTCTGTGATGGTCAGGGATGGGCAAGATATGCAGGAACTAGAGACCAGTCTGAAGGTGTACGAGGGAGCTTCATCAGCTAAGGTAAACTAGGGAAAGAGCAAAGCTCTGTTATGTGGGGCATGGGGGGATAGGGCTCCTCCTCTGCTTCCAGGGGGTTTGCAGTGGGGTTGTGAAGGGCTTAAAGTGTTGGGGGTGTACCTGGGCTCGGAGAGGTGGGTCAGGAAGAACTGGGAGGGGCTGTCACAGGCAGTGGTGTCAAGACTGGCCAGGTGGAGGTGGCTCCTATCCCAAGTGTCATATAGAGGGAGGGTGCTGATAATTAACAACCTGGTGGCATCTTCCTTGTGGCATAAACTGGCTGTCCTCAACCCCCCCGCCGGTCTGCTTGCAGACCTGCAACGCAAGCTGGTGGATTTCTTTTGGTCGGGACATCACTGGCTGAAGGCAGCAGTGTTGTACATGACCGTCCACGAAGGAGGACAGGGCCTGGTGGAACTGGAGAGCAGGATGGCTGCTTTCCGGCTAAAGGCGGTGCAGAGACTGCTGTATCATACCGATGTTGGCTGGAGGGAACCAGCATGCGCACTGCTGAGGAGAGCTGGTGGATTAGGGTTGGACCGGCAGCTGTTCCTCATGAAGCTGGAGAGGCTGAGTACAGCAGGTCTCTCAGAGTTTTACTCTGCGGTGCTGAGGGCCTGGCAGCTGCTAAGGCCCATACGAGAAGGGGGTGTGGAGCCTGGGCAGTGGGTGTGGGAGGAGCCTATTTTCCACAACCCAGCCATCCCTTTGAGATCGGTTCAGTCTGCCACCCTGCAGAGGCAACTGATGGCAGGGGGTTTACGAAGGCTAGGTGACCTGAGACTGCTGGGAGAGGAGGGGTGGAAAACCCCGGAGGTCTTGGCGCAACAAACAGGAATAACGTCTCTTAGACTGTTGGAGAGATTCCTGGAGGAGGTCCAGGAGGCACTGTCTGAGCAGGTAAGGGGGGTGTTTGAGAGGCCAAAGGGAGAGGGGCCACCAATGTTTCCGCCACTGCAGGTGACGGCAGAGACTGGAGACTGGCAAGGGGGTCTGGAGGACTTGTTAGATTTTAACACAACGAGCCTGGGGGAATTTGAGGGGGTGGGAGGTAAAGCTCTCTACAACCTCTGCGTTAAGGTTAGGAACATTAGAAGTCTAACAGGAGTGAAGGCACATCAGTGGCAGGGGGTATGTGGGGCGGAGAGTATGGTGGGTTTTAGATGGAGGGCGCTCTACAAACCCCCAGTACCAAAGAGGTCAGGGGACCTCCAGTGGAGGGTTCTTCATGGAGCCCTGGCCACTAACAGCTGGTTGGCACGTGTTGATCCGGGAATTGGGCAGGGGTGTCCTTTCTGTCAAATGAATGAAACTGTGATTCATGTGTTTTCTGTGTGCACCAGGTTAATGCCATTAATGTCTCTGTTGGAATGTCTGTGTGAGAGGTTGGGGGTGGTTTTTGCTGTTGGGATGTTTATAATGGGATACAGGTATTCGAGTAAGGAGAAAGAAAAATGTGTTTTGTTGAATTTTCTGTTTGCTCAGGCAAAATTAGCTATTTGGCTAACAAGGAGAAACAGGGTCAAAGGTGGGGGGATAACAGACCCTTTACTATTGTTTAATGGGATGGTCTCTGCGCGCCTTAGGGTTGAGTTTGAGTTCTATAAACTGATCAAATGTGTGGAGATGTTTGAGGAGATATGGTGTGTTGGGGGGGCTGTCTGTATTGCTGGGGAAGATGTTTTGGATATACGGTTGTAGGAGAGGGTATTGTTTTTGTGTATGGTGATGTTGGTTTGTATCATGTGGTAGATGGAAAGGTGAGTATGGTACATGTATGCAGTACAGGATATATTTTTGTTTTTTTATTTTTAGGGGGGGGTGAGTGTTAAATGAAATGAGAATGTTTCAATAAAGAAAGACAAAAAGTCAAAAAAAGTCTCTCTCTCTCTCTCTCTCTCTCTCTCTCTCTCTCTCTCTCTCTCTCTCTCTCTCTCTCTCTCTCTCTCTCTCTGTCTCTCTCTCTCTCTCTCTCTCTCTCTCTCTCTCTCTCTCTCTCTCTCTCTCTCTCTCTCTCTCTCTCTCTCTCTCTCTCTCTCTCTCTCTCTCTCTCTCTCTCTCTCTCTCTCTGTCTCTCTCTGTTTCTCTCTGTCTCTCTCTCTCTCTCTCTCTCTCCCTCTCTGTCTCTCTCTCTCTCCCTCTCTCTCTCTCTCTCTCTCTCTCTCTCTCTCTCTCTCTCTCTCTCTCTCTCTCTCTCTCTCTCTCTCTCTCTCTCTCTCTCTCTCTCTCTCTCTGTCTCTCTCTGTTTCTCTCTGTCTCTCTCTGTTTCTCTCTGTTTCTCTCTGTCTCTCTCTCCCTCTCTCTCTCTCTCTCTCTCTCTCTCTCTCTCTCTCTCTCTCTCTCTCTCTCTCTCTCTCTCTCTCTCTCTCTCTCTCTCTCTCTCTGTCTCTCTCTGTCTCTCTCTGTTTCTCTCTGTCTCTCTCTGTTTCTCTCTGTCTCTCTCTCTCTCTCCCTCTCTGTCTCTCTCTCTCTCCCTCTCTCTTTCTCTCTTTCTCTCTTTCTCTCTCTCTCTCTCTCTCTCTCTCTCTCTCTCTCTCTCTCTCTCTCTCTCTCTCTCTCTCTCTCTCTCTCTCTCTCTCTCTCTCTCTCTCTCTCTCTCTCTCTCTCTCTCTCTCTGTCTCTCTCTGTCTCTCTCTGTCTCTCTCTGTTTCTCTCTGTCTCTCTCTCCCTCTCTCTCTCTCTCTCTCTCTCTCTCTCTCTCTCTCTCTCTCTCTCTCTCTCTCTCTCTCTCTCTCTCTCTCTCTCTCTGTCTCTCTCTGTCTCTCTCTGTTTCTCTCTGTCTCTCTCTGTTTCTCTCTGTTTCTCTCTGTCTCTCTCTCCCTCTCTCTCTCCCTCTCTGTCTCTCTCTCCCTCTCTCTCTCCCTCTCTCTCTCTCTCTCTCACTCACTCACTCTCTCTCTCGCTCTCTCTCTCTCTCTCTCTCTCTCTCTCTCTCTCTCTCTCTCTCTCTCTCTCTCTCTCTCTCTCTCTCTCTCTCTCTCAATTCAATTCAATTCAATTCAAGGGGCTTTATTGGCATGGGAAACATGTGTTAACATTGCCAAAGCAAGTGAGGTAGATATTATACAAAAGTGAAATAAACAATACAAATTAACAGTAAACATTACACATACAGAAGTTTCAAAACAATAAAGACATTACAAATGTTATATTATATATATACAGTGTTGTAACAATGTACAAATGGATAAAGCACACAAGTTAAAATAAATAGGCATAAATATGGGTTGTATTTACAATGGTGTTTGTTCTTCACTGGTTGCCCTTTTCTTGTGGCAACAGGTCACAAATCTTGCTGCTGTGATGGCACACTGTGGAATTTCTCCCAGTAGATATGGGAGTTTATCAAAATTGGATTTGTTTTCAAATTCTTTGTGGATCTGTGTAATCTGAGGGAAATATGTCTCTCTAATATGGTCATACATTGGGCAGGAGGTTAGGAAGTGCAGCTCAGTTTCCACCTCATTTTGTGGGCAGTGTGCACATAGCCTGTCTTCTCTTGAGAGCCATGTCTGCCTACGGCGGCCTTTCTCAATAGCAAGGCTATGCTCACTGAGTCTGTACATAGTCAAAGCTTTCCTTAAGTTTGGGTCAGTCACAGTGGTCAGGTATTCTGCCACTGTGTACTCTCTGTTTAGGGCCAAATAGCATTCTAGTTTGCTCTGTTTTTTTGTTAATTCTTTCCAATGTGTCAAGTAATTATCTTTTTGTTTTCTCATGATTTGGTTGGGTCTAATTGTGCTGTTGTCCTGGGGCTCTGTGGGGTGTGTTTGTGTTTGTGAACAGAGCCCTAGGACCAGCTTGCTTAGGGGACTCTTCTCCAAGTTCATCTCTCTCTCTCTCTCTCTCTCTCTCTCTCTCTCTCTCTCTCTCTCTCTCTCTCTCCCTCACTCTCAATTTTCAATTCAATTCAATTTGCTTTATTGGCATGACGTAACAATGTACATATTGCCAAAGCTTATTTTTGGATATTTACAATAAAATAAAAAAAATGAGAATCAAAATTGTCAACGGGACAACAGTAACAACAATAACCAAGTGTCAAAATAACCATACATTCAACAATAACATTAAACATACAGTAGAGTACATGTGCAGGTTGATTGGTTTGTCAGACACTGTCCCTCAACTTATGGCAGGCAGCAATGTAGTGCGCTGCCAACCCACAGCTCTCTGCGTCCTCCCCCAACAGGACTGGTAGCCTACTCTCATCAGAGAGGTCTTTGAAACCTTGAATAAGAGTTTCAAATTTGGGGAAATGACACTCTCTAATTGTTTTATATTTTTGACATTTTGTCAGGAAATTCAGCTCCGTCTCAGGTTCTACTGTTGTGCAGTGGTTGCACAGCCTTTCCTCTACAGGGAGCCAGGTTTTCCTGTGTCTACCCTTCTCGATGGCAAGGCTGTGCTCACTGAGCCTGCCTGTACTGAGCCAGTTACTTGATCAGTAACCATGGTCAAATATTTAGCCACAGTGTACTGTCGATTTAGGGCCAGATAGCACTGCATTTTGCTTTGTGTTTGTGCTTGTGTTTCCCAATAAGCAATATAGTTTTGTTTTGACTGTGTTGTAATTTGGTTTATCCTGATTGATTGGATGTTCTGGTCCTGAGGCTTCAGTGTTTTAGTAGAACAGGTTTGTGAACTCAGCCCCAGGACCAGCTGGATGAAGGGACTCTTTTCTTTGCTCAGCTCTTGGCATTGCAGGGCTTGGTTATGATATGAGAGGGGGTCACTGTATTTTAGATGTTTCCAAAACTGAATTGCTCTTTTTTGAGTTTTTATCATTAGTGGAAATTGGCCTAATTCTGCCCTGCATGCATTGTTTGTAGTTTTCCTCTGGACATGTAGGATAATCTTACAGAACTCTGCATGCAGGGTTTCAAATGGGTGTTTGTCCCATTTAATGAAATCTTGTTTTGCAAGTGGACCCCACACCTCGCTGCCATAAAGTGCAATTGATTCAATGACATAATTAATTAGTTTTAGCCAAATTTGAATAGGTATTTCAATTTGAATTAGCTTTTTAATGGCGTAGAATGCCCTGCATGCTTTCTCTCTCAGTTCATTCACTGCCTCATTAAGGTGTCCAGTTGAGCTTATTTTTAAACCTAAGTAATTGTAGTGTGTGCAGTACTCTATATATTTTGTACCAATTGAGAACTTTGGTCTAATTCCCTATGATCTGGATCTTCTCTGGAAAATCATAATTTTAGTATTTTTGGGGTTTACTGCCAGGGCCCAGGTCTGGCAGTACTGCTCTAGCAGGTCCAGGCTCTGCTGTAGGCAATGTGCTGTGGGTGACAGCAGGCATAGGTCATCTGCGAAGAGTAGGCATTTAACCTCTGAATTGTGGAGACTAACACCAGGGGCTGAGGATTTTTCTAGAATAGTGGCCAATTCGTTGATGTAAATATTGAAGAGTGCAGGGCTCAGATTACAAGCCTGATGAAGGCCCTGCCCCTGGTTAAAGAATTCTGTTATTTTCTTGCCAATTTTAATGCTGCATGTATTGCCAGTATACATTGATTTAATTATGTCATATGTTTTACCCCCTACACCACTTTCAATAACTTTGTAGAACAGTCCTGTATGCCAAATAGAATCAAATGCTTTTTGGAAGTCGAAAAAGCAAGCGTATATTTTGGTATTATTTTGGTGGACATGTTTATCTATCAGGGTGTGTAGGGTGTAAATATGATCAGTTGTGCGATGTTTTGGTATAAATCCAATTTGGCTTTTACTCAAGACATTGTGCTTATTAAGGAAGTTTAGAACTCTTACATTTATAATACTACAGAAAACCTTCCCCAGGTTACTGTTCACACAAATGCCTCTGTAATTGTTAGCGTCAAATTTGTCTTAGTTTTTAAAGATTGGGGTTATGAGTCCTTGATTCCAGATGTCAGGGAAATAACCAAACTCAGGATCAAATTAAACAGTTTTAATATAGCCAATTGAAATTTTGCACTAGTGAGTTTGAGCATCTCATTTAGGATGCCATCAGGTCCGCATGCTTTTTTAAATTTGAGGGCCTGAAGTTTCTTATAGAGCTCCTGGTCAGTAATTGGGGAGTCCAATAGATTTTGATTGTCCTTTATAGCTTTTTCTAATCCATTCAACTTCTCATGAATTTGGCGTTGTTCTGCGTTTGTGTCAATTTGAACGGTGTTGTAGAGTGTTTTAAAATGGGTTGTCTCTCTCTCTCTCACTCTGTCTCTCTCTCCTTCTCCCTCTCTCCATCGCTCCCTCCTCACTCTCGCCCCCTGTAGCAGGAGCAGGAGACCAGCTACACCATCCTGCGCTCTAAGGGTTGTAACGTGACGTTGGGCGGTCTAAAGGCAGACACCGCCTACCTGCTCCAGATCAGGGCCAGGACTGCAGCAGGCTACGGAGCCAGCAGCAGGAGCTTTGAGTTTGAGACAAGCCCTGACTGTGAGTACAGATCTGATCCCACCATATTAAATACAGTTGAGAGTCTAGATACTGTATTTTGTATGTAATTCAACATCTAGTGAAGGATGTCAGTGAGACCTGTGCTTGTATATGCTAACATTTATCTCTCCACCCTTGTTCTCTGGTTTCTCTCTCCTCCCACTCAGCGTTCTCTATCTCCAGTGAGAGTAGTCAGGTGGTGTTGATAGCCATCTCTTCCTCGGTAGCCATTATCTTGCTCACCGTCCTCCTCTACGTGGTGATTGGCAGGTCTGTACACCAATCACAATGCACAAAACACTGTTAGCTCCAAATACATGTCTCTTTCTACCCGAGGGGTCGGCCTACACATGCAGAGACATACTGTACTGTGAGGATGCTGTGGGAAGGCTAGATCCTATCCCTACTAATGCTAAGTAATACACCTGTACCAGGGTTCCCCAAATGGCGGCCCAAGTTTTTTTTTATTTACCTTCCCCCAAAGTTTTGATTTTATTGTTTGACATAAAAGACTGTGAAAAAAACAGCATATCTGCTCCAAGTGATTTAAACTTAGAAAATCTGTTTCAAAGTATTGCCACGGATAATAGAGAGATATGTGATTGTATACAAATGTAAGCAAGGTTTGAAATTATTATATTTCAGTCAAATATTATACCTGTTTGGGCTTCTTGTGGTCAATTTGCTGTCTACAAATTATTTATAATTATGTTCCGGCCCCCCGACCATCCGCTCAAGAAAATCATCCCGAGGCTGAATCTAGATGATGATCCCTGGTCTATACAGCATGATGATCCCTGGTCTATACAGCATGATGATCCCTGGTCTATACAGCATGATGATCCCTGGTCTATACAGCATGATGATCCCTGGTCTATACAGCATGATGATCCCTGGTCTATACAGCATGATGATCCCTGGTCTATACAGCATGATGATCCCTGGTCTATACAGTATGATGATCCCTGGTCTATACAGCATGATGATCCCTGGTCTTTACAGCATGATGATCCCTGGTCTATACAGCATGATGATCCCTGGTCTATACAGCATGATGATCCTTGGTCTATACAGCATGATGATCCCTGGTCAATACAGCATGAGGATCCCTGGTCTATACAGCATGATGATCCCTGGTCTTTACAGCATGATGATCCCTGGTCTATACAGCATGATAATCCCTGGTCTATACAGCACGATGATCCCTGGTCTATACAGCATGATGATCCCTGGTCTATACAGCATGATGAACCCTGGTCTATACAGCATGAGGATCCCTGGTCTATACAGCAGGATGATCCCTGGTCTATACAGCATGATGATCCCTGGTCTATACAGCATGATGATCCCTGGTCTATACAGCATGATGATCCCTGGTCTATACAGCATGATGATCCCTGGTCTATACAGCATGATGATCCCTGGTCTTTACAGCATGATGATCCCTGGTCTATACAGCATGATGATCCCTGGTCTATACACCTTGATGATCCCTGGTCTATACAGCATGATGATCCCTGGTCTATACAGTATGATGATCCCTGGTCTATACACCTTGATGATCCCTGGTCTATACAGCACGATGATCCCTGGTCTATACAGCATGAAGATCCCTGGTCTATACAGCATGATGATCCCTGGTCTATACAGCATGATGATCCCTGGTCTATACAGCATGATGATCCCTGGTCTATACAGCATGCTCCTGTTGCTTTTTTTCTTTTGTGTGTGTGGTGTAACGCCCCAATATGAGAGGTGTCTGTGTGGTGTAACAGCCCCAATGTGAGAGGTGTGTGTGTGGTGTAACAGCCCCAATGTGAGAGGTGTGTGTGTGTGGTGTAACAGCCCCAATGTGAGAGGTGTGTGTGTGGTGTAACAGCCCCAATGTGAGAGGTGTGTGTGTGTGGTGTAACAGCCCCAATGTGAGAGGTGTGTGTGTGACTGCGTGTGGGGTTGATGTTGGCAGTCAGTGCTGCAGTAAGAGTAGAACTCTCAGGCTCATTACTAGTCCAACAGATCCTGTTCTGGCTCACAGCAAAGAAAAACACCATCGTAGACTGGACTCACTGCTGCTCTCCTCTGCACACACACACACACACACACACACACACACACACACACACACACACACACACACACACACACACACACACACACACACACACACACACACACACACACACACACACACACACACACACACACACACACACACACACACAATGTGCTATGCCCTCAGATGTAAGGCAAGGGAAAGGGGAAAGTGAAGGCTGATGGGTAAAGGTGTGACCTTAATCTCTATCATTGTGACTGACAGGTTCTGTGGCTACAGCAAGTCTAAACAGCCTGACGAAAAGAGACTGCACTTTGGCAACGGTCACCGTAAGTTCACCTCTCTCCCCTCCCTGTCTGTCTTTTTCTCTGTCTCTTTGTCTGTCAATGGTTCTTCTAAAATACATTGAGTCATTCTACCCCCACCTCAGCGTTAGTTAGGTACAGGGCCAGGGTGTTTGTGTACAGTATAATCCATCTCCTGATTGGGGTTTATTTGAACAGAAACATGTTTTCATTGGGGCTGGCCACACTCATAAAACAACCTAGGGTTGTTCTTACATATGAACCATTGACTGGCCTTATTGATGGGTGAGTCATTCATACATGTCACATGACGTCACTTATCCATACATGTCAAATGATGTAATGTGTTTTGTGACCCAGCCAAAGTCTCTAGTCTCCACTGCCTGTTCCTATAGCTAACACAATCTAAAAACACACACACACACACACACACACACACACACACACACACACACACACACACACACACACACACACACACACACACACACACACACACACACACACACACACACACACACACACACACACACACACACACACACACACACACACACACACACACACACACACACACACACACACCTTCTGGTTCTCCCAATGAAACAATTGCCAACTTTCTGCCTCTCCCTCCTCAGTGCGTCTGCCAGGAATAAGGACCTACGTAGACCCTCACACCTATGAAGACCCCAGTCAAGCCGTCCATGAGTTTGCCAAGGAGCTGGATGCTTCCTGTATCGCCATCGACAAGGTGGTGGGAGCAGGTGAGACCAGAGACATCACACACACACACACACACACACACACACACACACACACACACACACACACACACACACACACACACACACACACACACACACACACACACACACACACACACACACACACACACACACACACACACACACACACACACACACACACACACACACACACATCAATCAAATGTATTTTTAAATCCCTTTTTACATCAGCAGATGTCACAAAGTGCTGTACAGAAACCCAGCCTAAAACCACAAACAGCAAGCAATGCAGATGTAGAAGCACAAACATGTCAATAACACATAGCATTCAGATACGGTTACCTACAGTAAGACATCTTGAACAAAATGTCCCACATTAGATTCGCAGCGATCCCAAATATACGTCACATACATTGGCATTCAGAGGCACAAAGAGGAGCTATTTGAGAGTGAAGTGTGTTTGTTCTGAATGTGGTGAGAATGAGATTCATTTAACACCTCAGCTGGAGAGCTTCATTTTACTCCTCTCCTGCTACGGAGGGAGAGAGGGAAAGGCAGGGAAGGGAGGGAGGAAGGGAAGAAGAATGAGGGATGGGTGGGTGGGAGGGAAAGGTGATATGGATATAGGGTTGGATTGAGAGGTGGCCGGAAGGGGAGTGGAGGTAGTGATAGGGATTGATGGATAGAGAAAGGGGATGTAGAGGGAGACGGAAGAAGTCCTCCCTGCCTCACTGCATTTAATAGAGTGCATGCTGCTGGAGCATAGGACTATGGGTAAAAGTGCCGCACCTCCAGATGGGATATTATTTTACACCCCCCACAGCTCCCTCTCTACCTCTCTCTCTCTCCTTTCTTTTCTCTACCTCTCTCCTCTCTCTCCTTTCTCTGCTCTACCTCTCTCTCTCCTCTACCTCTCTCCTCTCTCCTCTCTACCTCTCTCTCCTCTCTCTCTCCTTTCTCCTCTCTCTCTCCTTTCTCCCTTTCCTTTTTTTCACCCTTTCTCCACCTTTCCTCTCTCCTGTTCCCTCTCCCCCTGATGTCTTCAGCAGGAGTGTAGACATGAAGTTAATGCATTGTGATTCATGGGAATAGCAGGCAGTGGGAGAGCACACACACACACACACACACACACACACACACACACACACACACACACACACACACACACACACACACACACACACACACACACACACACACACACACACACACACACACACACACACACACACACACACACACACACACACACACACACACACACACACACACACACACACACACACACACACACAGCAGCATGTTAGTCTCCTAATTCCGTCTGGCTGTAAAGCCATCATACAGACCTCACTCTACAGGACCTGCACTTACAGAGTAGAATGCAGTATACACTCCCTCTAGAGTTTAGCTGTTCCTGTAGATCAGGGGTGTCAAACAAATTCTTCCCCGGGGGGCGCATTCGGTCTTCAACGAGGTCCAGAGGGCTGCACTGAAAATGTGTTATATTTCCTTGCTGTCAAAATGTGCAAAAAATAGTCCTAAAATGGATTCAATTGTTTTTCCCCCTTATCAATCTACACACAATACCCCATAATGAAAAAGCAAAAACTGCAAATTTATAAAAAATGTCAAACTGAAATATCATATTTACCTAAGTATTCAGACACTTTGCAATGAGACTTGAAATTGAGCTCAGGTGCATCCTGTTTTCATTGAGCATCCTTGAGATCTGAATGCTTATGTAAATAAGGTATTTAAGTTGTTTATTTGTAATAAATTAGCAAACATTTCTAAAAACTTGTTTTCATGTTGTCATTATGGGGTATTGTGTGTAGGTTGATGAGGGGAAAAACAATTTAATCCATTTTTGAATAAGGCTGTAATGTAACAAAAAGTGAAAAAAGTGAAGGGGTCTGAATACTTTCCGAAATGCACTATACAGCTCTGGAAAAAATTAAGAGACCACTGCAAAATGATCAGTCTCTGGTTTTACTAGTTATAGGTATGTGTTTGGGTAAAATGAATATTTTTGTTTAATTCTATAAACTACTGACAACATTTCTCCCAAATTCTAAATAAAAATATTGTCATTTAGAGCATTTATTTGCAGAAAATGACAACTGGTCAAAATAACAGAAAAGATGCAGTGTTGTCAGACCTCGAATAATGCAAAGAAAATAAGTTCATATTCATTTTTAAACAACACAATTATGTTTTAACTTAGGAAGAGTTGAGAAACCAATATTTGGTGGGATAACCCTGATTTTCAATCACAGCTTTCATGCGTCTTAGCATGCTCTCCACCAGTCTTTCACATTGACAAAGTGGGGGGCGGCAGGTAGCCTAGTGGTTAGAGCATTGGACTAGTAACCGAAAGGTTGCAAGATTGAATCCCCGAGCTGACAAGGTACAAATCTGTCTTTTGGCCCCTGAACAAGGCAGTTAACCCACTGTTCCTAGGCCGTCATTGAAAATAAGAATTTGTTCTTAACTGACTTGCCTAGTTAAATAAAGGTAAAATAAAAAATAATTGATGTTGGGTGAGATTATGCCACTCCTGGTGCAAAAAATAAAGCATCTCAGCTTTGTTTGATGGCTTGTGACCATCCATCTTCCTCTTGATCACATTCCAGAGATTTTCAATGGGGTTCAGGTCTGGAGATCGGGCTGGCCATGACAGGGTCTTGATCTGGTGGTCCATCCACACCTTGATTGACCTGGCTGTGTGGCATGGAGCATTGTCCTGCTGGAGAAAACAATCCTCAGAGTTGGGGAACATTGTCAGAGGAGAAGGAAGCAACTTTTCAGCCAACAGTGGAGAGGCAATTCCGGGATGCTGGCCTTCTAGGCAGAGTTCCTCTGTCCAGTTATTTTGCCCATCTTAATCTTTAATTTGTATTGGTTAATCTGAGATATGGCTTTTTCTTTGCAACTCTGCCTAGAAGGCCAGCATCCCGGAGTCGCCTCTTCACTGTTGACGTTCAGACTGGTGTTTTGAAGGTACTATTTTATGAAGCTGTCAATTGAGGACTTGTGAGGCGTCTGTTTCTCAAACTTGACACTCTAATGTACTTGTCCTCTTGCTCAGTTGTGCACCGGGGCCTCCCACTCCTCTTTCTATTCTGGTTCGAGCTAGTTTGCGCTGTTCTGTGAAGGGAGTAGTACACAGCTCTGTACGAGATCTTCAGTTTCTTGGCAATTTCTCGCATGGAATAGCCTTCATTTCTCAGAACAAGAATAGACTGATGAGTTTCAGAAGAAAGTTCTTTGTTTCTGGCCATTTTGAGCCTGTAATCGAACCCACAAATGCTGATGCTCCAGATACTCAACTAGTCTAAATAAGGCCAGTTTTATTGCTTCTTTAATCAGACAACAGTTTTCAGCTGTGCTAACATCATTGCAAAGCGTTTTCTAATTATCATTTAGCCTTAATAATACATTTGGATTAGCTAAAACAACATGTCATTGGAACACAGGAGTGACGGTTGCTGATAATGGGCTTCTGTACACCTCTGTAGATATTCCATTAAAAATCTGCCGTTTCCAGCTACAATAGTCATTTACTACATTAACAATGTCTACACTGTATTTCTGATCAATTTGATGTTATTTTAATGGACGAAAAATGTGCTTTCCTTTCAAAAACATGGACATTTATAAGTAACCCCAAACTTTTGAACGGTAGTGTATATAATTTTTTTCAATTACGCAAACCACCCGGGAGCCGGATTGGACCCCCTCGCGGGCCGTGTATTTGACACCCTGCAGTAGATCTGAAAGACTCTCTCTCTGCATGGTTGTTTTAAAACACAAGGCATCACCTTACAGATGACCTGCAGGCATCAAAGCCTAAGAAAGCAGAGAGAGTTTGTGTCATTAATCAAATAACTTTCCTTGCTTATCAGAGGAGTGGATGGAGGGTAGGGTAATACTGACCCTGGTGCTGGTCATTTCCCAGCCGTTCCACTGGCCAACCACAGCCCAGCTGTGACCCCCCCTCCCATAGCCCAGCAGGCTGCGTGCTGCTCTGTTTAGACAGCCTGTAATTATTCTGCTAAATTCTTCCAGACCCAATCTCAGGCCAGTACTACTGACCCTCTGAATGTGTGTGTATGCGTGTGTGTGTGTGCGTGTGATATGCCTCCTTGCGTGTGTGTGTCTCTGACTCAGTACCGATCCTGCGTCTCTGATCCAACTCCGCTATGGGAAATGATCATCCTGGAGAGAGGGCTTGGCATGTTTTAGCTGTGACGTCACTGTCCTACACAAAAATAAGAAAAGTAGGCGGCCAGGCCTTCGCAGTAAAGTTTAGTGAACTATTAACAGAAAAGATTTACAAAAGAATACATATAGGAGCAGATCAGCATTGTACATCATGACGCACAACTGCAACACGACTTCTAGAGGCTTCCTCAGGCAGCGTTGTGGATGGAAACTGACGTCTCTAGAGATAGAGGTCGGGACCAGTAAATGTCACATGACAGGAAAATAAACGATATACAAAACATATATACAACATTATCACGCAACATAGAAAATAAGGCACAGGTATATATACAAAGAAAGTGTGTAAAGGGATAATCTATCTGAGTTGCGTGCGTAAAGGACAGTATATGCACTGGTGCGTAAAGGGATAATCTATCTGATTTGCCTGCGTAAAGGACAGTATATGCACTGGTGCGTAAAGGACAGTATATGCACTGGTGCGTAAAGGACAGTATATGCACTGGTGCGTAAAGGACAGTATTTGCACTGGTGCGTAAAGGACAGTATATGCACTGGTGCGTAAAGGACAGTATATGCGCTGGTGTGTAAAGGACAGTATATGCGCTGGTGCGTAAAGGACAGTATATGCACTGGTGCGTAAATTACAGTATATGCACTGGTGCGTAAAGGACTGTATATGCACTGGTACGTAAAGGACAGTATATGCACTGGTGCGTAAAGGACAGTATATGCACTGGTGCGTAAAGGACAGTATATGCACTGGTGCGTAAAGGACAGTATATGCACTGGTGCGTAAAGGACAGTATATGCGCTGGTGCGTAAATGACAGTATATGCACTGGTGCGTAAAGGACAGTATATGCACTGGTGCGTAAAGGACAGTATATGCGCTGGTGCGTAAAGGACAGTATATGCGCTGGTGCGTAAAGGACAGTATATGCGCTGGTGCGTAAAGGACAGTATATGCGCTGGTGCGTAAAGGACAGTATATGCACTGGTGCGTAAAGGACAGTATATGCACTGGTGCGTAAAGGACAGTATATGCACTGGTGCGTAAAGGACAGTATATGCACTGGTGCGTAAAGGACAGTATATGCACTGGTGCGTAAAGGACAGTATATGCACTGGTGCGTAAAGGACAGTATATGCACTGGTGCATTAAGGACAGTATATGCGCTGGTGCGTAAAGGACAGTATATGCGCTGGTGCGTAAAGGACAGTATATGTGCTGGTGCGTAAAGGACAGTATATGCGCTGGTGCGTAAAGGACAGTATATGCACTGGTGCGTAAAGGACCGTATATGCACTGGTGCGTAAAGGACAGTATATGCACTGGTGCGTAAAGGACAGTATATGCACTGGTGCGTAAAGGACAGTATATGCACTGGTGCGTAAAGGACAGTATATGCACTGGTGCGTAAAGGACAGTATATGCACTGGTGCGTAAAGGACAGTATATGCGCTGGTGCGTAAAGGACCGTATATGCACTGGTGCGTAAAGGACAGTATATGCACTGGTGCGTAAAGGACAGTATATGCGCTGGTGCGTAAAGGACAGTATATGCGCTGGTGCGTAAAGGACAGTATATGCACTGGTGCGTAAAGGACAGTATATGCACTGGTGCGTAAAGGACAGTATATGCGCTGGTGCGTAAAGGACAGTATATGCGCTGGTGCGTAAAGGACAGTATATGCACTGGTGCGTAAAGGACAGTATATGCACTGGTGCGTAAAGGACAGTATATGCACTGGTGCGTAAAGGACAGTATATGCACTGGTGCGTAAAGGACAGTATATGCGCTGGTGCGTAAAGGACAGTATATGCACTGGTGCGTAAAGGACAGTATATGCACTGGTGCGTAAAGGACAGTATATGCGCTGGTGCGTAAAGGACAGTATATGCACTGGTGCGTAAAGGACAGTATATGCACTGGTGTGTAAAGGACAGTATATGCACTGGTGCGTAAAGGACAGTATATGCACTGGTGCGTAAATGACAGTATATGCACTGGTGCGTAAAAGACAGTATATGCACTGGTGCGTAAAGGACCGTATATGCACTGGTGCGTAAAGGACAGTATATGCACTGGTGCGTAAAGGACAGTATATGCGCTGGTGCGTAAAGGACAGTATATGCGCTGGTGCGTAAAGGACAGTATATGCGCTGGTGCGTAAAGGACAGTATATGCACTGGAGTGTAAAGGACAGTATATGCACTGGTGCGTAAAGGACAGTATATGCACTGGTGCGTAAAGGACAGTATATGCACTGGTGCGTAAAGGACAGTATATGCACTGGTGCGTAAAGGACAGTATATGCACTGGTGCGTAAAGGACAGTATATGCACTGGTGCGTAAAACACGTTCCATAAAAAAGAAGCACAATATAGTGAATATACTATAATTCAGAAGAGTAAAGTAAAGTACACAAGAGGCTATAGACTAGTCAGTCTAGGACGGGCTAAGTATACTAGTTTAGCTGTAGTTGTTTGTTACGTCCATGGGGATAAACAGTGTCTAGGAGGTGGATCCATTTAGCCTCTTTTTTACATTCTCTATTGCCCAGAATTCTTCAGTTCAATGACTGTATGTTGGTGCTGGATAAAGTGGGCTGCTAGAGGGTAGTTCTCGTCCTGTGTCTAATAGAACTTTTATTTTCTGTGATCCTATCCATCAGAGAAACTATCCACCTATCAAGGCACAAGGCAAGACCGAAATGCAGACACAGGAGGCAGATGGTTGGAGTCTTACAATGTTTAATAATCTAAAAAGGGGTAGGCAAGAGAATGGTCATGGACAGGCAAAAGGTCAAAACCAGATCAGAGTCCAGGAGGTACAGTGTGGCAGACAGGCTCGTGGTCAAGGCAGGCAGAATGGTCAGGCAGGCAGGTACAGAGTCCAGAAACAGGCAAGGGTCAAAACCGGGAGGACTAGAAAAAGGAGAATGCAAAAAGCAGGAGAACGGGAACACTCTGGTTGACTTGGAAACATACAAGACGAACTGGCACAGAGAGACAGGAAACACAGGGATAAATACACTGGGGAAAATAAGCGACACCTGGAGGGGGTGGAGACAATCACAGGAACAGGTGAAACAGATCAGGGTGTGACATCACCAGAGAGGCTTCATACCTCAGAGGGATAGTACATACTGTATATGTCTCACTATGCTGGAATGATACTGTATATGTCTCACTATGCTGGAATGATACTGTACATGTCCTCACTATGCTGGAATGATACTGTACATGTCCTCACTATGCTGGAATGATACTGTACATGTCCTCACTATGCTGGAATGATACTGTATATGTCCTCACTATGCTGGAATGATACTGTACATGTCCTCACTATGATGGAATGATACTGTACATGTCCTCACTATGCTGGAATGATACTGTACATGTCCTCACTATGCTGGAATGATACTGTACATGTCCTCACTATGCTGGAATGCTACTGTATATGTCCTACCTATGCTGGAATGATACTGTACATGTCCCCACTATGCTGGAATGATACTGTACATGTCTTCACTATGCTGGAATGATACTGTACATGTCCTCACTATGCTGGAATGATACTGTACATGTCTCACTATGCTGGAATGATACTGTACATGTCCTCACTATGCTGGAATGATACTGTACATGTCCCCACTATGCTGGAATGATACTGTACATGTCTTCACTATGCTGGAATGATACTGTACATGTCTCACTATGCTGGAATGATACTGTACATGTCTCACTATGCTGGAATGATACTGTACATGTCCTCACTATGCTGGAATGATACTGTACATGTCCTCACTATGATGGAATGATACTGTACATGTCCTCACTATGCTGGAATGATACTGTACATGTCCTCACTATGCTGGAATGATACTGTATATGTCCTCACTATGCTGGAATGATACTGTACATGTCCTCACTATGATGGAATGATACTGTACATGTCCTCACTATGATGGAATAATACTGTACATGTCCTCACTATGCTGGAATGATACTGTACATGTCCTCACTATGATGGAATAATACTGTACATGTCCTCACTATGCTGGAATGATACTGTACATGTCCTCACTATGCTGGAATGATACTGTACATGTCCTCACTATGCTGGAATGATACTGTATATGTCCTACCTATGCTGGAATGATACTGTACATGTCCCCACTATGCTGGAATGATACTGTACATGTCTTCACTATGCTGGAATGATACTGTACATGTCCTCACTATGCTGGAATGATACTGTACATGTCTTCACTATGCTGGAATGATACTGTACATGTCTCACTATGCTGGAATGATACTGTACATGTCTCACTATGCTGGAATAATACTGTACATGTCCTCACTATGCTGGAATGATACTGTACATGTCCTCACTATGATGGAATGATACTGTACATGTCCTCATTATGCTGGAATGATACTGTATATGTCCTCACTATGCTGGAATGATACTGTACATGTCCTCACTATGCTGGAATGATACTGTACATGTCCTCACTATGATGGAATGATACTGTACATGTCCTCATTATGCTGGAATGATACTGTATATGTCCTCACTATGCTGGAATGATACTGTACATGTCCTCACTATGCTGGAATAATACTGTACATGTCTCACTATGCTGGAATGATACTGTATATGTCCTCACTATGCTGGAATGATACTGTACATGTCTCACTATGCTGGAATAATACTGTACATGTCCTCACTATGCTGGAATGATACTGTACATGTCCTCACTATGCTGGAATGATACTGTACATGTCCTCACTATGCTGGAATGATACTGTACATGTCTCACTATGCTGGAATGATACTGTACATGTCTCACTATGCTGGAATGATACTGTACATGTCCTCATTATGCTGGAATGATAATGTACATGTCTCACTATGCTGGAATGATACTGTATATGTCTCACTATGCTGGAATGATACTGTATATGTCTCACTATGCTGGAATGATACTGTACATGTCCTCACTATGCTGGAATGATACTGTACATGTCTCACTATGCTGGAATGATACTGTACATGTCTCACTATGCTGGAATGATACTGTACATGTCCTCACTATGCTGGAATTATACTGTATATGTCCTCACTATGCTGGAATTATACTGTATATGTCCTCACTATGCTGGAATTATACTGTACATGTCTCACTATGCTGGAATGATACTGTACATGTCCTCACTATGCTGGAATGATACTGTACATGTCCTCACTATGATGGAATGATACTGTACATGCCTCACTATGCTGGAATGATACTGTACATGTCTCACTATGCTGGAATGATACTGTACATGTCCTCACTATGATGGAATGATACTGTACATGTCCTCACTATGCTGGAATGATACTGTACATGTCTTCACTATGCTGGAATGATACTGTACATGTCCTCACTATGCTGGAATGATACTGTACATGTCCTCACTATGCTGGAATGATACTGTACATGTCTCACTATGCTGGAATGATACTGTACATGTCTCACTATGCTGGAATGATACTGTACATGTCCTCACTATGCTGGAATGATACTGTATATGTCCTCACTATGCTGGAATGATACTGTACATGTCCTCACTATGCTGGAATGATACTGTATATGTCTCACTATGCTGGAATGATACTGTATATGTCCTCACTATGCTGGAATGATACTCTACATGTCTCACTATGCTGGAATGATACTGTACATGTCCTCATTATGCTGGAATGATACTGTATATGTCCTCACTATGCTGGAATGATACTGTACATGTCTCACTATGCTGGAATGATACTGTACATGTCTCACTATGCTGGAATAATACTGTACATGTCCTCACTATGCTGGAATGATACTGTACATGTCCTCACTATGATGGAATGATACTGTACATGTCCTCATTATGCTGGAATGATACTGTATATGTCCTCACTATGCTGGAATGATACTGTACATGTCCTCACTATGCTGGAATGATACTGTACATGTCCTCACTATGATGGAATGATACTGTACATGTCCTCATTATGCTGGAATGATACTGTATATGTCCTCACTATGCTGGAATGATACTGTACATGTCCTCACTATGCTGGAATGATACTGTACATGTCTCACTATGCTGGAATGATACTGTATATGTCCTCACTATGCTGGAATGATACTGTACATGTCCTCACTATGCTGGAATGATACTGTACATGTCCTCACTATGCTGGAATGATACTGTACATGTCTCACTATGCTGGAATGATACTGTACATGTCCTCACTATGCTGGAATGATACTGTACATGTCCTCACTATGCTGGAATGATACTGTACATGTCCTCACTATGATGGAATGATACTGTACATGTCCTCATTATGCTGGAATGATACTGTATATGTCCTCACTATGCTGGAATGGTACTGTACATGTCTCACTATGCTGGAATGATACTGTACATGTCTCACTATGCTGGAATGATACTGTACATGTCCTCACTATGCTGGAATGATACTGTACATGTCTCACTATGCTGGAATGATACTGTACATGTCTCACTATGCTGGAATGATACTGTACATGTCCTCATTATGCTGGAATGATAATGTACATGTCTCACTATGCTGGAATGATACTGTATATGTCTCACTATGCTGGAATTATACTGTATATGTCTCACTATGCTGGAATGATACTGTACATGTCCTCACTATGCTGGAATGATACTGTACATGTCTCACTATGCTGGAATGATACTGTACATGTCTCACTATGCTGGAATGATACTGTACATGTCCTCACTATGCTGGAATTATACTGTATATGTCCTCACTATGCTGGAATGATACTGTATATGTCCTCACTATGCTGGAATGATACTGTACATGTCTCACTATGCTGGAATGATACTGTACATGTCCTCACTATGCTGGAATGATACTGTACATGTCCTCACTATGATGGAATGATACTGTACATGCCTCACTATGCTGGAATGATACTGTACATGTCTCACTATGCTGGAATGATACTGTACATGTCCTCACTATGATGGAATGATACTGTACATGTCCTCACTATGCTGGAATGATACTGTACATGTCTTCACTATGCTGGAATGATACTGTACATGTCCTCACTATGCTGGAATGATACTGTACATGTCTCACTATGCTGGAATGATACTGTACATGTCTCACTATGCTGGAATGATACTGTACATGTCCTCACTATGCTGGAATGATACTGTATATGTCCTCACTATGCTGGAATGATACTGTACATGTCTTCACTATGCTGGAATGATACTGTACATGTCCTCACTATGCTGGAATGATACTGTATATGTCTCACTATGCTGGAATGATACTGTATATGTCCTCACTATGCTGGAATGATACTGTACATGTCCTCATTATGCTGGAATGATACTGTATATGTCCTCACTATGCTGGAATGATACTGTACATGTCTCACTATGCTGGAATGATACTGTACATGTCTCACTATGCTGGAATAATACTGTACATGTCCTCACTATGCTGGAATGATACTGTACATGTCCTCACTATGATGGAATGATACTGTACATGTCCTCATTATGCTGGAATGATACTGTATATGTCCTCACTATGCTGGAATGATACTGTACATGTCCTCACTATGCTGGAATGATACTGTACATGTCCTCACTATGATGGAATGATACTGTACATGTCCTCATTATGCTGGAATGATACTGTATATGTCCTCACTATGCTGGAATGATACTGTACATGTCCTCACTATGCTGGAATGATACTGTACATGTCTCACTATGCTGGAATGATACTGTATATGTCCTCACTATGCTGGAATGATACTGTACATGTCCTCACTATGCTGGAATGATACTGTACATGTCCTCACTATGATGGAATGATACTGTACATGTCTCACTATGCTGGAATGATACTGTATATGTCCTCACTATGCTGGAATGATACTGTACATGTCCTCACTATGCTGGAATGATACTGTACATGTCCTCACTATGCTGGAATGATACTGTACATGTCCTCACTATGCTGGAATGATACTGTACATGTCCTCACTATGCTGGAATGATACTGTACATGTCCTCACTATGATGGAATGATACTGTACATGTCCTCACTATGCTGGAATGATACTGTACATGTCCTCATTATGCTGGAATGATACTGTATATGTCCTCACTATGCTGGAATGATACTGTACATGTCTCACTATGCTGGAATGATACTGTACATGTCTCACTATGCTGGAATGATACTGTACATGTCTCACTATGCTGGAATAATACTGTACATGTCCTCACTATGCTGGAATGATACTGTACATGTCCTCACTATGCTGGAATGATACTGTACATGTCCTCACTATGATGGAATGATACTGTACATGTCCTCACTATGATGGAATGATACTGTACATGTCCTCATTATGCTGGAATGATACTGTATATGTCCTCACTATGCTGGAATGATAATGTACATGTCTCACTATGCTGGAATGATACTGTATATGTCTCACTATGCTGGAATGATACTGTATATGTCTCACTATGCTGGAATGATACTGTACATGTCCTCATTATGCTGGAATGATAATGTACATGTCTCACTATGCTGGAATGATACTGTATATGTCTCACTATGCTGGAATGATACTGTATATGTCTCACTATGCTGGAATGATACTGTACATGTCTCACTATGCTGGAATGATACTGTACATGTCCTCATTATGCTGGAATGATAATGTACATGTCTCACTATGCTGGAATGATACTGTATATGTCTCACTATGCTGGAATGATACTGTATATGTCTCACTATGCTGGAATGATACTGTACATGTCCTCACTATGCTGGAATGATACTGTACATGTCTCACTATGCTGGAATGATACTGTACATGTCTCACTATGCTGGAATGATACTGTACATGTCCTCACTATGCTGGAATTATACTGTATATGTCCTCACTATGCTGGAATGATACTGTATATGTCCTCACTATGCTGGAATGATACTGTACATGTCTCACTATGCTGGAATGATACTGTACATGTCCTCACTATGCTGGAATGATACTGTACATGTCCTCACTATGATGGAATGATACTGTACATGCCTCACTATGCTGGAATGATACTGTACATGTCTCACTATGCTGGAATGATACTGCACATGTCCTCACTATGATGGAATGATACTGTACATGTCCTCACTATGCTGGAATGATACTGTATATGTCCTCACTATGCTGGAATGATACTGTACATGTCCTCACTATGCTGGAATTATACTGTACATGTCCTCATTATGCTGGAATTATACTGTATATGTCCTCACTATGCTGGAATGATACTGTACATGTCTCAGTATGCTGGAATGATACTGTACATGTCTCAGTATGCTGGAATGATACTGTACATGTCTCACTATGCTGGAATGATACTGTATATGTCCTCACTATGCTGGAATGATACTGTACATGTCTCAGTATGCTGGAATGATACTGTACATGTCTCACTATGCTGGAATGATACTGTATATGTCTCACTATGCTGGAATGATACTGTACATGTCCTCACTATGTTGGAATGATACTGTACATGTCCTCACTATGTTGGAATGATACTGTACATGTCCTCACTATGCTGGAATGATACTGTACATGTCCTCACTATGTTGGAATGATACTGTACATGTCCTCACTATGCTGGAATGATACTGTACATGTCCTCACTATGCTGGAATGATACTGTACATGTCTCACTATGCTGGAATGATACTGTACATGTCCTCACTATGATGGAATGATACTGTACATGCCTCACTATGCTGGAATGATACTGTACATGTCTCACTATGCTGGAATGATACTGCACATGTCCTCACTATGATGGAATGATACTGTACATGTCCTCACTATGCTGGAATGATACTGTATATGTCCTCACTATGCTGGAATGATACTGTACATGTCCTCACTATGCTGGAATTATACTGTACATGTCCTCATTATGCTGGAATTATACTGTATATGTCCTCACTATGCTGGAATGATACTGTACATGTCTCAGTATGCTGGAATGATACTGTACATGTCTCAGTATGCTGGAATGATACTGTACATGTCTCACTATGCTGGAATGATACTGTATATGTCCTCACTATGCTGGAATGATACTGTACATGTCTCAGTATGCTGGAATGATACTGTACATGTCTCACTATGCTGGAATGATACTGTATATGTCCTCACTATGCTGGAATGATACTGTACATGTCTCAGTATGCTGGAATGATACTGTACATGTCTCACTATGCTGGAATGATACTGTATATGTCTCACTATGCTGGAATGATACTGTACATGTCCTCACTATGTTGGAATGATACTGTACATGTCCTCACTATGTTGGAATGATACTGTACATGTCCTCACTATGCTGGAATGATACTGTACATGTCCTCACTATGTTGGAATGATACTGTACATGTCCTCACTATGCTGGAATGATACTGTACATGTCCTCACTATGCTGGAATGATACTGTACATGTCTCACTATGCTGGAATGATACTGTATATGTCCTCACTATGCTGGAATGATACTGTACATGTCTCACTATGCTGGAATGATACTGTATATGTCCTCACTATGGTGGAATGATACTGTACATGTCTCAGTATGCTGGAATGATACTGTACATGTCGCACTATGCTGGAATGATACTGTATATGTCTCACTATGCTGGAATGATACTGTACATGTCCTCACTATGCTGGAATGATACTGTACATGTCCTCACTATGTTGGAATGATACTGTATATGTCCTCACTATGATGGAATGGTACTGTATATGTCTCACTATGCTGGAATGATACTGTACATGTCCTCACTATGCTGGAATGATACTGTACATGTCCTCATTATGCTGGAATGATACTGTATATGTCCTCACTATGATGGAATGGTACTGTATATGTCTCACTATGCTGGAATGATACTGTACATGTCCTCATTATGCTGGAATGATACTGTACATGTCCTCACTATGATGGAATGGTACTGTATATGTCTCACTATGCTGGAATGATACTGTACATGTCTCACTATGCTGGAATGATAATTGGTCAGCTCTGATGAGTGTCATAGTGCTTTATATGATATGGAAAGTAGAAGGGTCATTTACAGACTGTGGCCAATGTAGTCAACCTTCAATTAGTCATTGTTATCTCAGTGAGGGAAATGGATTCCAAGAAAGACATATGACTGCACATGCGTATAATGGCCTAATGTGTGTGGTTATGAAATTAAGCAAGACTCTCTGACTGGTCTGATCCAACTGAAATAAATGATAACAGTTATTCTGATGAAAAGTAATCAATAATTGATTGTAGACTCAGGTCCTTGGTGACAGTGCATCAGGTCCTTGGTGACAGTGCCTCAGGTCCTTGGTGACAGTGCCTCAGGTCCTTGGTGACAGTGAATCAGGTCCTTGGTGACAGTGCCTCAGGTCCTTGGTGACAGTGCCTCAGGTCCTTGGTGACAGTGCCTCAGGTTCTTGGTGACAGTGCCTCAGGTGCTTGGTGACAGTGCCTCAGGTCCTTGGTGACAGTGTATCAGGTCCTTGGTGACAGTGCCTCAGGTCCTTGGTGACAGTGCCTCAGGTCCTTGGTGACAGTGCATCAGGTCCTTGGTGACAGTGCCTCAGGTCCTTGGTGACAGTGCCTCAGGTCCTTGGTGACAGTGCCTCAGGTCCTTGGTGACAGTGCCTCAGGTCCTTGGTGACAGTGCCTCAGGTCCTTGGTGACAGTGCCTCAGGTCTTGGGTGACAGTGCCCCAGGTCCTTGGTAACAGTGCATCAGGTCCTTGGTGACAGTGCCTCAGGTCCTTGGTGACAGTGCATCAGGTCCTTGGTGACAGTGCCTCAGGTCCTTGGTGACAGTGCCTCAGGTCCTTGGTGACAGTGCCTCAGGTCCTTGGTGTCAGTGCCTCAGGTCCTTGGTGACAGTGCATGTGTGTGTTATTAACGCTCTGTGTGTGTATGTTTGTGTGTTTAGGTGAGTTTGGGGAGGTGTGCAGTGGTCGTCTGCGTCTGCCCAGTAAGAAGGAGATCTGTGTGGCAATCAAGACGCTGAAGGCAGGATACACCGACAAACAGAGGCGGGACTTCCTGTCCGAGGCGTCAATCATGGGACAGTTTGACCATCCAAACATCATCAGGCTGGAGGGAGTGGTCACCAAGAGTACGTACAGACCATATCTTACTATACAATAAGAATGAGAGAAAAACAAACGTATCACTCATTAAATATTGGCGTGATATTTATGTATGTATGAAGTATGTTATGCCTGGCCAGATGGAGCCTAAAGAATCCTGCCCATAAGAAAACCTTGGACAGAATGTGTTGTTGGTTATACACTGAACAATTCTATGAAACTGGCTACACCTTTACAAGAGAATCCATTTTTATTGAGTTCTATTGGCTTGAATCTCACCCTCCCTCCCGAGGCTCCTTAACAAAGATATTCTCACACACTCACACATTCTCAGCCTCTTAAAGGTAATTACTCGAAAAACGGTGAAATAATTACTTTGACCTCTGGTCCACAATCAGAGTCGGTCTCCACCTCACTGCACTCTCCGCCTGTTAACTCACTCTGGCCTGGTGCATGCGCGCACGTACGCACACACACACACACACACACACACACACACACACACACACACACACACACACACACACACACACACACACACACACACACACACACACACACATACACACACACACACACACACACACACACACACACACACATACACACACACATAATACTGCTGTTCTGGCCATGTCGTTATACTGAAGAGTTAAACCTATAAAATCTCTCCCTCTGATCGCTCTACAGCAGATGAACTGATCAGTTTAAAGGAACAAGCAGGCTTGTAAAACTCACAGTAAAACTTTACAGAGGTTAGCCAGCTCTGGTCAACTTGACCAGCAGGCCAGAACAGATCTGTTTTAATGATGTTTCATATCAGTTGTAGCCCAGCCATGGATTTCTGAATCATAATATACAGTAGTTGAAAATAATTATACGATAGGGCTGGAAGATATGGGCCAAAAATCGAATTGCGTTTTGTTTTTACCAAATATTGCAATTGCAAATTGATTTGTGATATACAAAACACTTGGGTGAACTGTAGGAATATTAAAATAATGATTTAAAAGCAAAGTGGAAAGCAGCATTGTTCTTCTTTGAAACAATCCGTTGACTGCATTTGAGCAGCTGCAAGAGTAGAGAGGGAGAGAGACGACAAACGGAGAGACGACAAACAGAGTAAACTATAAAAATTGACATTTCACTCAGTGGCAATTCAAAATATTGCATGCGATATATATTGAGTGAAGGTGAATCCAGGTGAAAGCTATAATCCCTTATTGATAACACTCGTCACTTCAAACAGTGTAGATGAAGGGGAGGAAACAGGTTAAAGAAGGATTTTTAAGCCTTGAGACAATTGAGACATAGATTGTGTGTGTGCCATTCAGAGGGTGAATGGGCAAGACAAAATATTTATGTGCTTTTGAACAGGGTATGGTAGTAGGTGCCTGGCGCAACAGTTTGAGTGTGAAAAGAACTGCGACGCTGCTGGGTTTTTCACGCTTAACAGTTTCCTGTGTGTATCAAGAATCTTTTATTTTTAATTTTTTTTCACCTTTATTTAACCAGGTAGGCCAGTTGAGAACAAGTTCTCATTTACAACTGTGACCTGGCCAAGATAAAGCAAAGCAGTGCGACACAAACAACAGCACAGAATTACACATGGAATAAACAAACGTACAGTCAATAACACAATAGAAAAAGTCTGGTCCACCACTCAAAGGACATCCAGCCAACTTGACACAACTGTGGGAAGCATTGGAGTCAACATGCACAGCATCCCTGTGGAATGCTTTCAACACCTTGTAGAGTTCATGTCCCGATGAATTGAGGCTGTTCTGAGAGCAAAAGGGGGTGCAACTCAATATTAGGAAGGTGTTCCTAATGTTTGGTAAACTCAGTGTAGATCTCTACCATATGGATATTGAACATGTAAATAATGTGATTTCAATGTGAATTACATTTAATTGTGCAGCCCTATTATACAATGTCGATAATGACATGTAAAAATGATATGTTTACCAGAAGAAGTTCTACGGAAGTTCTTAATATACATAATGCTTCTGATATGGCTCTTGCACATATTTTCTCTAAAGGTTTGTGGCCATGGAATCTAAGTTCTCCTGAAAAACAGACTAAAAGGTAAAAAGGAAATCCTGTGTATTCTAGTTGACGGTTTAGATAAAAACACTGTGCCGTGTGAAAACTATTATCTCTTAGCATTATGACAGGACCACAGTTACTCAGCAAAGTCAGTGAAAACCCACTCAGTTTCCCATTCTTCTGGCTGTACATAGAACCCGGAGAGGAATGCAAAATTGCCCTTTTGTTTTTTCAATCATATAGGGATTCTATTTGTCGAATACATCTTCCATCACTCTGACTATTAAAGCCCTGCTGGTGAATAATGCCAGGCTTAATTGCAAATTATTCTTTGTTTCTTTCTGTTTTTAGGATAGAATGAGGGGAGAGCATAGTAACGTGTGTGTGTGTGCGTGCATGTGTTTGTGTCTGTGTGTTGGAGGGGTACTCTATGATTGATAGCAGGCTCTTAG
This sequence comes from Salvelinus alpinus, assembly GCF_045679555.1. NCBI lineage: Eukaryota > Metazoa > Chordata > Actinopteri > Salmoniformes > Salmonidae > Salvelinus > Salvelinus alpinus. Next base: position 32,701,087 of record NC_092099.1, read on the forward strand.
GGGTTTGGTTGGCATGCGAGAACAGACTGACACACACTCACACACACACACACACACACGGTCCTGTCTGTGCTCTAGGGTGATTTATTAACCCAGTCCTGTTAATTCTTAATAATCCAGAGACTTTCACACCTCATTAAGCTTTCTGCTGCTTTTGGCTGCACCGCACACACACACATACGCATGCATTGGTAATAGCCGACTTTTGGCTGATAAAAAAAGTTAAAAGCCGATAAATAAAAATGGCGCCGGCAGAAGAAGAAAAAAACCCATTGTGATATAATGCTTTTTAGTCTATTAATTGATGGAAATACCAGTCGATGGAAATACATTTGACTGGTCATGCTTATCGGTCTATGGGTTAATTTGCATAATTTTGTGGAATTAAATTGGTGCGTGTGTACAGTATATTCGTTATGCATATTATTTATCACAAACGTACAGCATACAGATACAGAGCCTTTGAGCAGAAAATTGTCCAGACAGTGCAAGAGCCAGACAGCATCTCAAACAGCAAATTAACATTTTATTGCATATTATGAGGCATGAATACTGATTGGCTGACAGCCATGGTATATCAGACCGTATACCACGGGTGTGACAAAACCTTTCTTTGGTTTGTGGTATATGGTCAATATACCACAGCTAAAGGTTGTATCCAGGCACACTACGTTTGTCACGCATGCTCCCGCTCTTCCCCCCTGGCGCTCGAGGGCGCCAGGCTCCCCAGCATTGCGCACACCTGCCTTCCCCCCGTCACGTGCATCAGCAATTTATTGGACTCACCTGGACTCAATCACCTCTGTTATTACCTTCCCTATATCTGTCTGGTTCCCGCTCTGTTCCCTGCTTCTGCATTGGTTGTCATATGTCCTTGGTTACCCGTGTGCTGACGCTGTTCCTGTCCTGTTACCTGTCTGTTCTGCATTAAATGTTCAACACCCCCTACCTGCTTCTCATCTCCGGCGTCAGTCCTTACAACGGTAGTCCTTACAGCGGTGCATCATGTATAAGAACAGCTCTTAGCTGTGGTATATTGACCATATACCACACCCACTTGTGCGTTATTGGTTAATTAGATCTCCCCTCTTTCTACATTTCTAACGGATATTTTCATCTCTGTCACATGAAACCGCTCACACTTTGGCAACGGTGTTTTCCCATTAATTGCATTATGGAACGAAAATGTGTGCGTTGTGCTTATTGCTGCGCTTATAATGTGAAGAAAAAATTGTTTATCAACATTTTAAGCGAAATATTTTGATCTGTTCGATCAGACTCATTGCTTTGGAGAAAGAAAAAAAGATGTAACCTAGGTCTACTGGTTGTATGAATTTGGGATCTATTGTCCCACAACTGTCCCAGAGTCTGTTTGGAATAGGCTATTTCTTTCTCCACAAGCTGACCAATAGAATAGGTAAACTTTTCTACTATGGGGGATAGTAGATTGACAGGCTAGTGATGTTACTGTTGGTTACTGGTCTTGTTGATGAGGAAAAGTAAATGTGGACAGTTATTCAAACATCTTCAAAGTGCACATCTGAATTCAGTAAGAAGGGCCGCACATCGTTGCATCCTCGACTTGCATGTTCTGTATGAGTTACCATCATCTAAATGTGATTTCTGCCATTCTGAGCACCGTGGGTGGACGCCCTAATCAGTTTACACACCCAATGCCTATGGGTCCGGTCAATTTCTCAAATGTCTAATAAATTAAAATGCTCCCGGTCAAATGTCCGGAGCCACATTTTCCTAAAGGAAACCCTGACACACACACACGCACACACACACGCACGCACGCACACACACACACACACACACACACACACACACACACACACACACACACACACACACACACACACACACACACACACACACACACACACACACACACACACACACACACACACACACACACACACACAGAGAGGGGAGCAAAGGAGAGGATAAATGTAACGCCCGTCGTTAGGTGGAATAGAGGAGGACCAAATCGCAGCGTGGTACGTTTCCATATTTATTGGAACACTTATAAACACGAACAAAACAATAAACAGAATGAAACCAACGATGCTGAATCAGACCTGAACATGTGAACCTAGTGAAACCAAAGAACGCAATGAACAGGAACAATCACCCACAAACAAACAGTGAACAGAGCCTACCTAAATATGGTTCCCAATCAGAGACAACGTAAAACACCTGCCTCTGATTGAGAACCATATCAGGCCAATCAGACACACCTAAACCAATGAGACACAAAACATAGAATATACCCATCCAGCTCACGTCCTGACCAACTAAACAAAGACTAAACAAAGGAAATAAGGTCAGGAACGTGACAATAAAAAGCGGAGGAGGTTTAGGGAGTCTGTTTTATCTGAAACTATAAAGGCTGTCCTGTGAGGTGAATGGGCCAATCCATCACAACTTTCTATAGAGGGGGGTGTTGGGCAAATCCATCAGGGTCTTTTAGAGGGGGGTGTTTAACGATGTCTACGACTGTGTTTGTGCCAGCAGTGTTTCTTATGTTAATGGAGGTGCTGTTATTTCTAGACGAGTTACAGGTTGGACTGTCAGTTAGTCAGACCCTTATCACTACACTGTGAAATCTAGATCTAGCGCTTGAGATGTAATGAAAAATCTGTTTGCACTCACTTTAATTTTACAGTTCCAAGGTTTGTGTCTGGTTAGACTGTAAACTCTCCTTCCAGACTCACATTAAGCATCTCCATTCCAAAATTATATCTAGAATCGGCATCCTATTTCGCAACAAAGCATCCTTCACTCATGGAACGAATTGCAAAAACAGCATCAGCTGTCAGAGCAGCTTACAGATCATTGCACCTGTACATAGCCCCTCTGTAAATAGCCCATCAAACGTACCCTCGTAAAACTGACTATCCTACCAATCCTTGACTTCGGCGATGTCATTTACAAAATAGCCTCCAACACTCTACTCAGCAAATTGGATGCAGTCTATCAGTGCCATCCGTTTTGTCACCAAAGCCCCATATACCACCCACCACTGCGATCTGTATGCTCTCGTTGGCTGGCCCTCGCTTCATATTCATCGCCAAACCCACTGGCTCCAGGTCATCTATAAGTCTTTGCTAGCTATCTCAGCTCACTGGTCACCATAGCAGCATCCACCCGTAGCACGCGCTCCAGCAGGTATATTTAAATTCCTCCTTTGTCCGCCTTTCCTTCCAGTTCTCTGCTGCCAATGACTGGAAGGAATTGCAAAAACAGCATCAGCTGTCAGAGCAGCTTACAGATCATTGCACCTGTACATAGCCCCTCTGTAAATAGCCCATCCAAGTACCTCATCCCCATACTGTTTTTTCTTCTTTCTCCTTTGCACCCCAGTATCTCTACTTGCACATTCATCTTCTGCACATCTATCACTCCAGTGTTTATTGCTAATTTGGAATTACTTCGCCACCACAGCCTATTTATTGCCTTACCTTCCTAATCTTACCTCATTTGCACACACTGTATATAGACTTTTCTATTGTGTTTTTGACTGAACGTTTGTTTATTCCATGTGTAACTCTGTGTTGTTATTTGTGTCGCACTGCTTTGCTTTATCTTAGCCAGGTCGCAGTTGTAAATGAGAACTTGTTCTCAACTGGCCTACCTGGTTAAATAAAGGTGAAATGAAAAAAAAAAAGAATCAAGTAATTGAAAGGTGCTGGTTGTGGTAAGGTTCAACCACTGCTCTGACCACACCTAGCCTTGTTTTATGCACCATTCAATTGCAAGCAGTTTGTGAGGGAGCCAGTTTTATTAATTGAAGTTTATTTTTCCAACGAGGGTTATAAATGTGTTTCTTTTTACAGCAGGTTCCATCATCCCCTACCTCTGACAGATCTGGAAATGAGTTCTGCGTTGCCAGATGTGGAATTTTACTTTGATACATTTACAATGTGCCTGACAGAGAGAGGGAGAGGGGGATGGAGAGAGATGGAGAGAGGGATGGGGAGAGTGCAGGAGAGCGATAGATGGAGAGAGAGAGTGAGAAAGCAAAAGAGAGAGCGAGGGAGGGAGGGATGAAACGGGGAAAAGGGGAACACATTTCCATCTGACACACACCTGTCGTGACACCAGTGCTGTTCATTTGACTGCAGCTGATTTAAAGTCATACCTGTCGTGACACCGGTGCTGTTCATTTGACTACGGCTGATTTAACGTCATACCTGTCGTGACAGCGGTGCTGTTCATTTGACTACGGCTGATTTAACGTCATACCTGTCGTGACAGCGGTGCTGTTCATTTGACTACGGCTGATTTAACGTCATACCTGTCGTGACAGCGGTGCTGTTCATTTGACTACGGCTGATTTAAAGTCATACCTGTCATGACACCGGTGCTGTTCATTTGACTACAACTGATTTAACGTCATACCTGTCGTGACAGCGGTGCTGTTCATTTGACTACGGCTGATTTAAAGTCATACCTGTCGTGACACCGGTGCTGTTCATTTGACTACAACTGATTTAACGTCATACCTGTCGTGACAGCGGTGCTGTTCATTTGACTACGGCTGATTTAAAGTCATACCTGTCATGACACCGGTGCTGTTCATTTGACTACAACTGATTTAAAGTCATACCTGTCGTGACACCGGTGCTGTTCATTTGACTACAACTGATTTAAAGTCATACCTGTCGTGACAGCGGTGCTGTTCATTTGACTACGGCTGATTTAAAGTCATACCTGTCATGACACCGGTGCTGTTCATTTGACTACAACTGATTTAAAGTCATACCTGTCGTGACAGCGGTGATGTTCATTTGACTACGGCTGATTTAAAGTCATACCTGTCGTGACAGCGGTGCTGTTCATTTGACTACAACTGATTTAAAGTCATACCTGTCATGACACCGGTGCTGTTCATTTGACTACAACTGATTTAAAGTCATACCTGTCGTGACACCAGTGCTGTTCATTTGACTACGGCTGATTTAAAGTCATACCTGTCATGACACCGGTGCTGTTCATTTGACTACAACTGATTTAAAGTCATACCTGTCATGACACCGGTGCTGTTCATTTGACTACAACTGATTTAAAGTCATACCTGTCGTGACAGCGGTGATGTTCATTTGACTACGGCTGATTTAAAGTCATACCTGTTGTGACAGCGGTGCTGTTCATTTGACTACAACTGATTTAAAGTCATACCTGTCATGACACCGGTGCTGTTCATTTGACTACAACTGATTTAAAGTCATACCTGTCGTGACACCGGTGCTGTTCATTTGACTACGGCTGATTTAACGTCATACCTGTCGTGACACCAGTGCTGTTCATTTGACTACGGCTGATTTAACGTCATACCTGTCATGACACCAGTGCTGTTCATTTGACTACGGCTGATTTAAAGTCATACCTGTCGTGACACCGGTGCTGTTCATTTGACTACGGCCAATTTAACGACATACCTGTCGTGACACCAGTGCTGTTCATTTGACTACGGCTGATTTAAAGTCATACCTGTCGTGACACCGGTGCTGTTTATTTGACTACGGCTGATTTAAAGTCATACCTGTCATGACACCAGTGCTGTTCATTTGACTACGGCTGATTTAAAGTCATACCTGTCGTGACACCGGTGCTGTTCATTTGACTACGGCTGATTTAAAGTCATACCTGTCGTGACACCAGTGTTGTTCATTTGACTACGGCTGATTTAAAGTCATACCTGTCGTGACACCAGTGCTGTTCATTTGACTACGGCTGATTTAAAGTCATACCTGTCGTGACACCAGTGCTGTTCATTTGACTACGGCTGATTTAAAGTCATACCTGTCGTGACACCAGTGCTGTTCATTTGACTACGGCTGATTTAAAGTCATACCTGTCGTGACACCAGTGCTGTTCATTTGACTACGGCTGATTTAACGTCATACCTGGCGTGACACCGGTGCTGTTCATTTGACTACGGCTGATTTAAAGTCATACCTGTCGTGACACCAGTGCTGTTCATTTGACTACGGCTGATTTAAAGTCATACCTGTCATGACACCGGTGCTGTTCATTTGACTACAACTGATTTAAAGTAATTTCCCCCCTCGTTTCTATCTGTTTTAAACCTTGCTCTTGTCTGGTTTGCTCTGGTGTGATCTGCTCTGGTCTAGTGAATCAGAACCAGATGATAACACTACCGTTTTATAGTAACTCTCTACTGATGCTGGAATAAAGATGTCGCACTCTGACAGGTGACCCAGTGGACCTGTACACTCAGCCCTGCATGGGCCCTTTCATCCTGCCTGGAGGAAGTACTGCTGAACCCAGTGTGTGTGTGTGTGTGTCGGTGCGTGTGTGTGTGTGTTCCTGTGTGGTGTGTGTGTGTGTGTGTGTGTGTGTGTGTGTGTGTGTGTGTGCATGTGTTTTGCCAAATCTGAATTATTCTCTAATCTGGTAGTTTGTCTCTTCTCTCCAGGTAAACCTGTGATGATAGTGACTGAATACATGGAGAATGGATCCTTGGACAGCTTTCTGAAAGTGAGTTTACAATATTACACAGCTAAATTAATTATCTTCACACTACCTTAATTCTTTCTACGTTGGCCTATGGAGTTATGCCATGCATTCCACTCGAACTAACCAGAAACTCTGGCTTACTGAAATTAGCCAAAGCAAAACATCAAACCAACGTCAGAACAACATTTAATCAACATGAGCAGACAGGAGTGTGTGTGTGTAGGTCCCGTTTTAGCAGTTTTCCACATGTGCCTGTGTGTCTGCACAGCATCCCTTCAGATGGAAAATGGAGTAGCTGCAACCTTCTCCAGCTATTTCCTCTGGTTGTAGAGTGGCCTGGCTTTTATCACTGAGAACTGTCATACAACACACACACACACACACACACACACACACACACACACACACACACACACACACACACACACACACACACACACACACACACACACACACACAGTCATCCCTCTCCTCCACACCACATTACTGTACCTCATGTTTGTGTTATGACTATATGACTGTAGCAGCTTTGATCCGACTCTGCTTGTCTCTACCAGGTGCTCTGGGCTTTATATAGTGCCCGGGAAAACACCATCTATTTGGTCAAAGGCTCTGGCATAATGTTGTCAGGCCTATATGGTTGTGAGATTGTACAATTCACCTTGAAATGAGCAAGTTAAAGTCAGAGGTGATCTAAAAGGTTCATGTAATTGGTTTGGATGTTGATATATGAATGTTCCGCTGTATTTCTTAAAAACAGAAAGGTCATATTCATTCTGTTTTTCAATCCAGTGGCATCTGTTTTAGAGGTATGACATTCCACCTGTGACTGATTCTGTCTCTGTCTCTCTTTTGCTCTCTTTCTCTCCCTCCCCTCCTCTCTCATCACCCCCTCTTCCTCCTCTGCCTCCCCCTTCTAGAAACATGATGCCCAGTTTACTGGTATCCAGTTGGTGGGCATGCTGCGTGGCATCGCGTCGGGCATGAGGTACCTGTCTGACATGGGTTACGTCCACAGAGACCTGGCCGCTCGTAATATCCTGGTGAACAGCAACCTGGTGTGTAAGGTGTCTGACTTCGGCCTGTCCAGAGTCCTGGAGGACGACCCCGAGGCTGCTTACACCACACGGGTAAGACATGGTGGTCGGGTTTATCAATGACATACGATGGGTTTAATAGTTGTTTCTGACAGAGACAGGATACTATTTGGTGTTTTATTAGGATCCCCATTAGCTGTTGCAAAAGCAGCAGCTGCTCTTCCTGGGGTCCACACAAAACATGAAACATGACATAATACAGAACATGAATAGACAAGAACAGAACTAGATTTTAAAAAACTCATGTCATGTAAGAACAACCTCTTTCCATAACTCTGGTGCCTAATAGTGAGTGGACACATTGCTGTGGTCAGAGAGAAAGGTTATCACTGTCAGACAAAGCTGAACTGACTGACCTCTGTCTCAGGTTTCCACAGAAGGGCATTGTCTCCCTCTCTCTCTCACCCTCCCTTCTTTCTGTTGATCTATCTCCCCCTTGCCAGCCTTATCATTGAATACATGCTGACCATGAGACAAATCACCTCATATGTCACATACATACACATACACACATACACAAACTCCTGACCTTGCAGCAGTGCAGAGCGAGGTAGCAGTACATAAATAAAAGCTGGGTGAGATAACGCTAACATGAATTCACAATAAGCCTTTTGTTTGTGTTCTCCTGAAGGATCATGGGAAAGGAATGACAAACATACTAGATAAGCAACATCAAGAGGCCTTTGAGCCTAGTTTATCCAACCTATCACCATCTATATAAAATACTGTGTGTGTGGTCACCTTGTGGCCTAACATTAGTATGTAGGGCTCTAAACTCTGTGTAATAACAGCTTCAGACCCCCATGTTAAATAAACACTCAAAGAGCTATTACTTCACTCCCATAAACTCACTCCCTAAAATATGCTAATTGACTTCCCCTAGTGTGTCACTAGTAATAGAGCTGAGTTCTCATCCACTCAACGGTCACATGAATGTATCAGACCCTGCAGGCCGTTCTTTCTCCCTCCCTCTTCTGTCAGACCACTCTGCTGTTCCATGAGCCCCCTCCTGTCTGTCTGTGTCTCACTGGTGTCATACTCTACCGTCATTATAGGTATAATCCTTCTTTTCATGAGGCTGGCTGTGTTTATGTACACTCACCAGGGATTCAAGGGAGCAGAAGTGGATTTATTTGTGTGTGTGTGTTTGCGTGCTTGCATGTGAATGTGTGTGTGTGTGCATATGTGTGTGCTCCTGCGTGCGTGTGTGAGGGAAGAAGTGGTTTGTTTTCTGAGGGCTTTGTGTTTACAGAGAGCTGGCCAGGAGTTGTGTGACTTGGCCAGGAGGTCCGTTAGCTTTGGCTCCTCTCCTCTTTTCTTCTCTCTGCTCTTTTCTTTTCCTCTCCTCCACTGGCCTGACGCAGGCCAAGCCTTGAGTAAGTCCAGCAGCCCCCTGAGTGTAGACACTGAGCAGGAGAAACACAGGGTCAGCACACAGGCTCCCTCTCTACCTCTCTTCCCCTCTCTCTCTACCTCTCTTCCCCTCCCTCTCTACCTCTCTTCCCCTCTCTCTCTACCTATATTGCCTTTTCCCTCTCCCCCAGGAAGAAACACAGTGGGGATGAAACAAATGGAACAAGGCCGTGTAGTTCTGGAGGCTGAGGACACAACCTAAACCCCTCTCTTTGTCCTTCCTCTCTCTCCTTCTCTCTCTTTATATCCACGTCCATGTCAAACGTAACCTAAAACAAATCATGAATGTACATCATCAATAGAATGACAGTTACATACATATCGCTTTCACTATTTGATGAGTTTGTGAATAAATAGAAATGTGATGACTGGGCATGGGTGTTGAAATACTTTCATTGTGATTTCTCTCTCTCTCTCTCTCTCTCTCTCTCTCTCTCTCTCTCTCTCTCTCTCTCTCTCTCTCTCTCTCTCTCTCTCTCTCTCTCTCTCTCTCTCTCTCTCTCTCTCTCTCTCTCTCTCTCTCTCTCTCTCTCTCTCTCTCTCTCTCTCTCTCTCTCTCTCTCTCTCTCTCTCTCTCTCTCTCTCTCTCTCTCTCAGGGAGGTAAGATCCCTATCAGGTGGACAGCTCCAGAGGCCATCTCCTACAGGAAGTTCACCTCGGCCAGCGATGCCTGGAGCTACGGTATCGTGCTCTGGGAAGTGATGTCATACGGGGAGCGGCCTTACTGGGAGATGTCCAATCAGGACGTGAGTATGCAACCGTCGCCAGGGTGACCTAATAAACTTCCTGCTAAGAGAGGAAATGAGGCCTCCCGGGTGGCGCAGTGGTCTAGAGCACTGCATCGCAGTGCTATGCTGCGCCACCAGAGTCTGGGTTCGCGCCCAGGCTCTGTCGCAGCCGGCCGCGACCGGGAGGTCCGTGGGGCGACGCACAATTGGCTTAGCGTCGTCCGGGTTAGGGAGGGTTTGGCCGGTAGGGATATCCTTGTCTCATCGCGCTCCAGCGACTCCTGTGGCGGGCCGGGCGCAGTGCGCGCTAACTGAGGGGGGCGGGTGCACGGTGTTTCCTCCGACACATTGGTGCGGCTGGCTTCCGGGTTGGAGGCGCGCTGTGTTAAGAAGCAGTGCGGCTTGGTTGGGTTGTGCTTCGGAGGACGCATGACTTTCGACCTTCGTCTCTCCCGAGCCCGTACGGGAGTTGTAGCGATGAGACAAGATAGTAATTACTAGCGATTGGATACCACGAAAATTGGGGAGAAAAGGGGATAAAATTTAAGAGAGGAAATGATGCGTAGAGCGGCCAGGTGGAAGACTGAGTCTGAAGCCTGATGGTCTGAACCAGAAATACATATACACACAGAAATACAGCATTGTCACCTGAGAGGGATTTATTGGCATTTATTGGCTTTATTGGCATGGAAACATATGTTTACATTGCCAAAGCAAGTGAAATAGATATTAAACTAAAGTGAAATAAACATTATTCTCACAAAAGTTCCAAAAGAATAAAGACATTTCAAATGTCATATTATGTCTAAATAGTGTTGGAACAATGTGCAAATAGTTAAAGTCAATATGTTTTGTATTTACAATGGTGTTAGTTTTTCATTGGTTGACCTTTTCTTGTGGAAACAGGTCACAAATCTTGCTGCTGTGATGGCACACTGTGGTATTTCACCCAGTATATATGGGAGTTTATCAAAATTAGATTTGTTTTCAAATTCTTTGTGGGTCTTGTAATCTGAGGGAAATATGTGTCTCTAATATGGTCATACATTTGGCAGGAGGTTAGGAAGTGCAGCTCAGTTTCCACCTCATTTTGTGGGCAGTGTGCAGATAGCCTGTCTTCTCCTGAGAGCCAGGTCTGCCTTTTGTCGGCCTTTCTCAATAGCAAGGCTATGCTCACTGAGTCTATGCATAGTCAAAGCTTTCCTTAGGTTTGGGTCAGTCACAGTGGTCAGGTATTCTGCCACTGTGTACTCTCTGTTTAGGGACAAAAAGCATTCTAGTTTGCTCTGTTTTTTTGTTAATTATTTCCAATGTGTCAAGTAATACATTTTTATTTTCTCATGATTTGGTTGGGTCTATTGTGTTGCTGTCCTGGGGCTCTGTGGGGTCTGTTTGTGTTTGTGAACAGGTGACTAGCTTGCTTAGGGGACTCTTTTCCAGGTTCATCTCTCTGTAGGTGATGGCTTTGTTATGGAATGTTTAGGAATCGCTTCCTTTAAAGTGGTTGTAGAATTTATCGTCTCTTTTCTGGATTTTGATCATTAGCGGGTATCGGCCTAATTCTGCTCTGCATGTATTATTTGGTGTCTCTCTCTCTTTTCCTCCCTCCAGGTGATCAAAGCGGTGGATGAGGGCTACAGACTGCCTCCTCCTATGGACTGTCCTGCAGCTCTGTACCAGCTGATGTTGGACTGCTGGCAGAAGGAGAGGAACAACAGACCCAAGTTTGAACAGATCGTCAGCATCCTGGATAAACTCATACGCAACCCTGGGAGCCTGAAGATCACAGCCAACACCTCATCCAGGTACTATACACATCTACATTTAACCTTCAAGCTCTCAACCCTGACCTCTGAATCTAACCCTGGCAGCCAACATCTCATCCAGGTACTATACACATCTACATTTAACCTTCAAGCTCTCAACCCTGACCTCTGAATCTAAGCCTGGCAGCCAACATCTCATCCAGGTACTATACAGATCTTAACTGAACAGCTATCTGTACGCGGTAGTATTAATAAAGCGTTAGACAAGGTGACGTCTTTCTCTGCTCCTCTCCCACGCACCTGGCTCAACACGGATGGACACCAGACATATCTGTTCCCCACACATCTCCCAAGGCATTATGGGTCACGGCACATCCTGCTCGTTAGTGACAGCAGCGACAGGAAACACTGTCCTCCACTCTGGGACACGTTTATCCCTCCCTCGCTTTTAGTGTTTCCTTCTCTCGCTTTCTGTCAGACACTCCCCCTCTGCTGGCCTATTACAATATTACTGGTGACTTGAAAAATGAGGAGGATGGGGGACCCACGGTGTAGGAGCGGAACGCAAGAAGACCACAAAGTGAGAAATGAGGAGGATGGGGGACCCACGGTGTAGGAGCGGAACGCACGAAGACCACAAAGTGAGAAATGAGGAGGATGGGGACCCACGGTGTAGGAGCGGAACGCACGAAGACCACAAAGTGAGAAATGAGGAGGATGGGGACCCACGGTGTAGGAGCAGAACGCACGAAGACCACAAAGTGAGAAATGAGGAGGATGGGGGACCCACGGTGTAGGAGCGGAACGCACGAAGACCACAAAGTGAGAAATGAGGAGGATGGGGGACCCACGGTGTAGGAGCGGAACGCACGAAGACCACAAAGTGAGAAATGAGGAGGATGGGGGACCCACGGTGTAGGAGCGGAACGCACGAAGACCACAAAGTGAGAAATGAGGAGGATGGGGACCCACGGTGTAGGAGAGGAACGCAAGAAGACCACAAAGTGAGAAATGAGGAGGATGGGGGACCCACGGTGTAGGAGAGGAACACAAGAAGACCACAAAGTGAGAAATGAGGAGGATGGGGGACCCACGGTGTAGGAGCGGAACGCAAGAAGACCACAAAGTGAGAAATGAGGAGGATGGGGGACCCACGGTGTAGGAGCAGAACGCACGGAGACCACAAAGTGAGAAATGAGGAGGATGGGGGACCCACGGTGTAGGAGCAGAACGCACGGAGACCACAAAGTGAGAAATGAGGAGGATGGGGGACCCACGGTGTAGGAGCAGAACGCACGGAGACCACAAAGTGAGAAATGAGGAGGATGGGGGACCCACGGTGTAGGAGCAGAACGCACGGAGACCACAAAGTGAGAAATGAGGAGGATGGGGGACCCACGGTGTAGGAGCGGAACGCACGAAGACCACAAAGTGAGAAATGAGGAGGATGGGGGACCCACGGTGTAGGAGCGGAACGCACGGAGACCACAAAGTGAGAAATGAGGAGGATGGGGGACCCACGGTGTAGGAGAGGAACACAAGAAGACCACAAAGTGAGAAATGAGGAGGATGGGGACCCACGGTGTAGGAGCGGAACGCACGAAGACCACAAAGTGAGAAATGAGGAGGATGGGGACCCACGGTGTAGGAGCAGAACGCACGGAGACCACAAAGTGAGAAATGAGGAGGATGGGGGACCCACGGTGTAGGAGCGGAACGCACGGAGACCACAAAGTGAGAAATGAGGAGGATGGGGGACCCACGGTGTAGGAGCAGAACGCACAGAGACCACAAAGTGAGAAATGAGGAGGATGGGGGACCCACAGTGTAGGAGCGGAACGCACGAAGACCACAAAGTGGCTTTCAAAAATCTTCAAAGAATAATTATTTTAACCTAAAGTATTTAATAAAGACATTTATAGTACAATATTATGGGGAATGGGATTGAGAGCGCTCCTTACACAGTGTTGGAAAGGGATCACAGCAGTGATTGAATGAGGGTATGTTCAGAGGCTTGACGTCAGTGCAGGATAGGATTTGACTGGGAAGACAAAAAACACACTACACAGTTAGACTAAGAATGCTAAGAATGAGTTAGTCCAAGCAAGGAGTAAAATCATTGATATGTAATAATGTGTTTGTGTATGTGATTGACTCTACAGTCAGGAGGAGACTTAACTGTAAATACAAATAGCAGATACATTCCATTACAGCTGCGCCATTGTAGGTATGAACTACAAGTTTCTCCATTAAGTTCAACTCAGACATCTCAAAATTCACAAAGTCAAACACAGACTGCGCGTCTCGCCCACTTGACACATCAAAGTAGCCCAAGAAACGTTCCTGAATAAAGCCCTGATCATCCACATACCTGATGATAACTGACAACTGCAAGCAGACTGGTGCCACCATAGGTCCCAGAGCGGTCAGACTGGTGGCACCATAGGTCCCAGAGTGGTCAGACTGGTGGCACCATAGGTCCCAGAGTGGTCAGACTGGTGGCACCATAGGTCCCAGAATGGTCAGACTGGTGGCACCATAGGTCCCAGAGCGGTCAGACTGGTGGCACCATAGGTCCCAGAGTGGTCAGACTGGTGCCACCATAGGTCCCAGAGTGGTCAGACTGGTGGCACCATAGGTCCCAGAGCGGTCAGACTGGTGGCACCATAGGTCCCAGAGTGGTCAGACTGGTGCCACCATAGGTCCCAGAGTGGTCAGACTGGTGGCACCATAGGTCCCAGAGCGGTCAGACTGGTGGCACCATAGGTCCCAGAGCGGTGGGGCAATTTTTACCCCCTGGGGTCCAGAGTTTTTCCTTATCTGTTAATCTAACCAGGAAAACTCTGGACCCTATAAGGTATGACAGTGATTCATCAGTTTTAAAAAGGTTTATGATGGGACTAGTTTTTCCAAATCAGGTCACATGGTTTTAAAAAACTCCTGAGAAAACTCCTGGCCCTGGGGGGGATGAACACCCTGTCAAACTGCAGAAACCTTATACTTGCTCATATGAATTATATTTAGACTAGACTAGGAGGGGGGTTTCTACTACCCAGACACAGATAAAGTGATAGACAATAGAACTCACAGGGCTCAGCTTTATGCATGTCTGCATCATGCAGGCCTATGCAACTGTAGGCCTTATAAAACATTAACTCACATCTGTCATCCTATTATGTGGATTGATTAATTCCAATTAATAATTTTTGATTGAAAACGTATAGGCAGCATAGCCAGCCCAACTTTGAATATAAACTCAATTTGATCACCTTCACATTTTCTCCTGACACACAAATGGACTATAAATACATAACGTTACCAATGAGTTTACCCTGACCAGATGGACAGGGCTCACAGGCTGTATGCAGCTGCTCTTATTAGTAGCCTACAGTTGATCAGACTGAAAAATAGTCTCGTTTTCATCCCATACAGCGTGTCAGATCTCTAATGTTTAGGTGTAGCCCAGGCTGCTGCAACATTTATGTAATGAGTTTCTGCTTGTGTCTGTCCGGAGGGATTGTGTTCTTTGCTAAATAAATACCAGAGGAAAGTGGAAAGCCTACCTGAGTGCGAGCGTAAAAAATGCGCTGGGTCAACCTCTCTCTTTAATCTAACTTCTAATGGATGATGCGATGGAATCTATCAAATCATTCTGAATTGATTTTGACATCCCAGAAAAGACAGTCGAAAGTTCCATAAGTTCAGCAAATAAAGCATCGTAACGTGCAATTACCGCTGCAAGCTCCTTGTAGTTGCTCTTGTTAGCGGAACTTACCCTCTCGTTGTGTCCTCTGAAGCCAATTCTTGCCCAAAAACGCAGTGGTGTTGATATGCCGCTTGAGAACATCCCTGTTTCTTCTAACTTTCTCGTTGTGTTGCGCAGTTTGAATACGCAGACCTTCGTCATGATCGATACTGCTTTTTCCCTAAAAGCTTCAATTTGATGTGGGCTCTCTGCTTTTGTTTTTCCGTTTAGCTGAATGATCAATGTTCTTCAGGTCACTGTACCCCCCTTTTGCATGAGGCTCAGACCTTCCAAAAAGCAGGCAAGGCCAGCAATACAGGCGGCCTGATGAAAGGCTCCCTGTTAACCAGCTATACTTTTGATACCAGGTGGTATTGAAGCCCTCACCTTTTCCTCCTTCTTCATGAAAATGATCTCAGGCAGAGGTCAGAGGTCGACCCTCGGTTTTAATTTGCACCTTTTCCGTGTACCCCAGAGAATGAAAGGGGTTCTTAAACAAAAAGTCAACAACATTTACGGTAACATTGGCAGCGAAAACTGCGCACTTGAGCTGCTAGCTAGCTAGCTACTGCTACTTGCTACTGAAGTTAGCAAGGCAAAGTGCAATTTATTTCAATAACTGGACACAATAATCTACCTCCTCTGTCTCCTGTAATTTGAGGAAACTCATTTGAATTGAATAATATTGTAATGACCTGACTAGATCATAAAAGAACAATTGTCCAGACAGAGGATGGGGTTTACGAATTGAGTTTACGAATTGACGGTTTATTAACCCAACTTTACACAGGCTACTGTTTGGCCGTAGCCCACGCCAAATAAATGAAAGATAACCACAAGCCAACCGTGACCTTCTCTTGTGAAGGCCAGACATAAGAGAGAGAACAAAGGCTAAACCTGGTTTTAACTTCCAATGCTCCATCCCCCTGCCCAACCCCCCTCCACACCACTCTGCCAACCGCCAGGATGCCCGGCATCAGAACATTCCAGGCATTCCCGTGATTGGCAGATAGCAGGTTGATTGGCATGTCGGACCCCGCGAACACTGGGTACTGGTAAATACAACACAACCAACTAATAGCCTAACACATAACACACAGCTGTCTGTGCGGGTCGCTACACAGCCCCCCCACCACAAAGTCCCTCGTCCCCGAGGGAACAAACAAAGTCTCTGAAGCGACCCGGAGGTCTCCTTTGCATGCGTGGCCGTGATGGTCGCAGAGTGCCCCTCTGGGAACCAGGGGATGACGGCAGGGATATGGGGGACAAGGAAGCGGGAACGGATAATACAGTCCGTGGCTCTGGGGAACCACGCGGTGACACAGGGGGGGAGACAGGGGGAGTGGGCTGGCTGGAGCCTTGTCTGCGGCACCTGGGGGTGGGTGCCTAGAGAATGTCATTGCCAGAGAGGGGAATTGTGGGGGTCCCTGGGGTTTGGGGAGAAGAGGCCCCTCTGTATGGGGCTAACCTGTCCCGGTGCAGTGTCACCTTTCTCCCCCTGGGAGGAAGCTGCACCCGGTAAACAACCTCCCCTACCCTCTCCAGGACACTGCAGGGTCCCACCCAGTGACTGTCCAACTTGGGGCATCTGCCTTTTTTCCTTAGGGGGCTGTAGACCCAGACCAGCTCCCCAGCCACAAAGTGCCTTCCCCAGGTGTGCACGTCATAGTTCCTCTTCTGCCTCACACCTGCATTCCCCAGCTGCTCTCTGGCGAAGGTGTGGGCTGTCTCCAGGCAGTCCTGGAGTCTCCGGGCATACTCCGGCCCCGGGGGAACATGAGGGCTATCCAGGAGCCGACCAAACGCCATCTCCGCAGGGGTGCGGATCTCTCTCCCCAGCATGAGTGCAGGAGGTGGAGTCTTGAACAGCAGAGCGGCATGCCATGAGGACCATAGGCAGGTGCTTGTCCCAGTCACGCTTGTGTTTGGAAGAGACGATGGCCAGCTGCTGTCCAAGCGTTTTGTTGAAGCGCTCCACAAGGCCGTCACTTTGAGGATGGAGAGGAGTAGTGCGGGTCTTGTGCATACCCAGCCTCTCACACATGGTGGCAAACACACGGGACTCAAAGTTCACGCCTTGGTCGCTGTGGATGCAGCTCCAAACCTGCTGAACATCCCCGCTGTCAGGGCGTCGACGATGGTCTCTGCCTCCTGGTCAGGCAGAGCATAGGCCTCGGGCCATTTTGTGAAATAGTCCATGGCCGTGAGCACCCAGCGGTTTCCACTGTCTGTGGTGGGGAACGGCCCAACTACATCCACTCCCACCCTCTCCATGGGAGCCCCCACTGGGAACTGTTGAAGCTGAGCATGAAAGCGGCCTGGGGGGCCCTTTCTCGTTGTGCAGTTGTCACAGCGGCGGAAAAAGTCCTCCACATCCCTCTTGTGCTGCCCCCAGTAAAAGCCCTGACGGAGGCGGCGCAGTGTTTTTGTGACCCCAAAGTGTCCAGTCCCCACCCCCCCATGAGTACTCTGGAGCACAGCCTCCCGCAATGCTTTTGGGACCACCACATGCCACCTCTCCTCTCCCGTAGCTGACTCCTTCCATGCCCGCTGTAGCACGCCATCAGCCAGCCGCAGTCTCTCAAACTTTGACCACAACCCTTTGGTCGCGAGTGAGAGCGCTGTCACCTCTTCCCATGGTGGCCTCACCTGCGCCTCTACCCACTGTAGCACTGGCTGTAGCACTGGCTGTAGGTCTGTGTCCCGTCCCTGCTGCTGCCCCCATTCAGCCACGTCGACAGTCTGCAGCTCACAGCAGACAGGCCCACTCGCCCGACACTGTGGCACAGACCCCCTCCTCTGCACACAGCTCTCTCTCCCGTCCCTCTCTCCGCTCACAGTGGCGGCAGCCGTCTGCAGTACAGGGCCGACGGGACATGGCGTTGGCATTGGAGTGGCGTGCCCTTGCCCTGTGCACCACCGTGAAGTCATACGGCTGAAGCTCCTCCAACCAGCGTGCCACCTGCCCCTCTGGCTCTCTGAAAGACATGAGCCACTGGAGAGCAGAGTGGTCAGTCCTTACAGTAAAGGGCAGGCCACCCAGGTAGTACTTGAAGTGTTTGACGGAAGCCACAACAGCCAAGAGCTCAGACCTAAGAGAGAGAACAAAGGCTAAACCTGGTCTTAACTTCCAATGCTCCATCCCCCTGCTCAACCCTCCTCCACGCCACTCCGCCAACCGCCAGGATGCCCGGCATCAGAACATTCCAGGCATTCCCGTGATTGGCAGATAGCAGGTTGATTTGCATGTCGGACCCCGCGAACACTGGGTACTGTTAAATACAACACAACCAACTAATAGCCTAACACATAACACACAGCTGTCTGTGCAGGTCGCTACAATATAAAAAAAAATGCTCAACTATCACTTCTCAGCCTCCATCCAATAATCTCACCAAGCTTCTCAATGCATTGAATGCCCCATAATGCTCGGTGGCGCATCCCCAATACAACACACTACATTTATTCTCTGATCCTAATCCTATGATTGGATGGACAACTTGTCAGTTCATACTGCAAAAGCTTTGATTGGTTGGAGGTTGTCCTCTGGAAGTGGTCATAATTACCATGTATGTCTATGGAAGGGGCTGAGTCCTACAAGCATCCTAGGTTTTGTATTGAAGTCAATGTACCCAGAGGAGGACACAAGCTAGCTGTCACCATGGTACACCATGGTGCTACCCCAGAGAGTGCTGTTGAAGTTACTATAGACCTTCATTTTAAAACAGTGAGTTTTAATAAATTATTTGGTGACATATGAATATATTTAGTCTAGATGTATCTAAACAGGATAACCTTTTCAATGTATTTTTTATTTTTTTTAATGAAATTTCACTGAGGAGGTTGGTCCTCCCCTTCCTCTTCTGAGGAGCATCCACTGACTGATACTGTCTCTGTCTCTGTCACATGCTCCCCCCTCTGCTGGCCTATTACAATATTACTGATACTGTCTCTACCTCGCCCTCCAACCAAGGTGCAAGACATTACTGGATCTATCAAATATATAGAAACCACATATTGAATCTCTCAAGATATCAACCCGATATTGAAATAGGGGCCTCATAGAAGGTGTTCCTCCACTTCTGTGAATGTGTTAGGCCATGATAGTAGTGTATAGGCCTATAGGGGAGAGCTGTTTGTATTATGTGCAGAGGTCTACAGAGGTCTACAGGGGAGAGCATTTATTTTGTATGGGCAGACCCCTATAGGGGAGTGTAGTATTATCTTTATATTTTCAACATGGGCCTGAACCTGTTTGTGTATGGACCCAGTTGGTAGTAACATGGGCCTGAACCTGTTTGTGTATGGACCCAGTTGGTAGTAACATGGGCCTGAACCTGTTTGTGTATGGACCCAGTTGGTAGTAACATGGGCCTGAACCTGTTTGTGTATGGACCCAGTTGGTAGTAACATGGGCCTGAACCTGTTTGTGTATGGACCCAGTTGGTAGTAACATGGGCCTGAACCTGTTTGTGTATGGACCCAGTTGGTAGTAACATGGGCCTGAACCTGTTTGTGTATGGACCCAGTTGGTAGTAACATGGGCCTGAACCTGTTTGTGTATGGACCCAGTTGGTAGTAACATGGGCCTGACAGAGGCTGTCATAAACAAACACTTCCTGCTTCCTGTGTGCACATGATGTTATGATCTCACTTCAACTGTAACCTGTGTAGTTACTGGTCAGGCCTCAGACTAGCTCTCTCCCTCTTTCTCTCCCTAAACTGCCACACGTCCTGATTTTCCTCTTTTCTCTCACTCACTCTCTCTACAGTACATACTAATACACCTAATACTCATCTCTTTTCATTCTGTGTTTCCATCTCTTTGTTTTGACCACTGGGGAGGTCCAGGGGACTGAGGCGCTGGTGTAGAGTGGCCTTGGGCAGGCAGAGAGGGAGCAGGGAGGAGGGAGGACTGGAGCTATAGCTGGAACAGGGGTGGGGTAGAGGGGGGAGGCGATGGGGCAGTGGGTTGGTGGAACAGACGGTCCTGGTATTATGGAGACCTCGGAACTCATAATGTTGACTAATGATTTGTTAAGAAAGTGAAAATGGGTCCCTGGGAGTTTGCATGTAATTTTCCTGATTGGCTTTTAACACAGGGCTGAGTGCTGGGCGAGAGAGGTGGGGGGGGGAGGGGAGACGATTTATGGCGATTAGTGCAAGTGTGTGTGTGTGTGTGTGTGTGTGTGTGTGTGTGTGTGTGTGTGTGTGTGTGTGTGTGTGTGTGTGTGTGTGTGTGTGTTTGTGTGTGTGTGTGGGGGGGGGGGGGGGGGGGGGGGCTGCACCGCAGGAGCAGCTGTGTTCGGGCTCCCACACCTCATCTGTCTCTGGGCTGCCCTGGCTAATGGAGAGCCCATCCCCCACAGGCCCAGATCAAAGCCTGGGGCCGGAGTGCACTGTCTGGGGGCCTGAGGGAGAGGGGACCTGGGGTTAGAGTATACTGTCTGGGGGCCTGGGGGAGAGGGACCTGGGGTTAGAGTGCACTGTCTGGGGGCCTGGGGGAGAGGGACCTGGGGTTAGAGTTTGAGTCTGTGGGGTGGAAGTGAGAGAATCTTAGGGCAGGTGTACCCTAACAGTCCAAGGGCAAGTGTCGAGAAGGCTTGAATACAGGCTGTCCAAGAGATGAGAATTAAAAATGTGTTTTTAATTGACCTACCTGGTAAAAGAAAGGTTAAGTAAAATTGAAAAATTGGTAGTGAAAGGAAGTGATGAGTGAAAATAAGAGGGGTTTGAAGTTGGGGTTGATGAGTATGGGCTTAGAGGGGTACAGTAGCTGTAGAGAGGGGCCAATGGGGAAAGGGAGGTGTGGGGAAAAGGGGATGAGTGAAGAGGGATAACGGGGAAAGGCAGATGGAGGGAGGAGTGGAGGGGTGGAGGGTAGAGAGACCCAGCAGAGCCATTTCAGTTCCCCTCACAGTGAGAGCTGCATTCCTCACTTCTACACTCCTTCACCAAGCTGCCCAGATGTCAACTTCTCCCCCTCTCTCCTTCTCCCCCTCTCTTCTTCTCCCCCTCTCTTCCCTCTCTTCTTCTCCCCCTCTCTTCTTCTCCCCCTCTCCATCTCTCCTTCTCCCCCTCTCTTCTTCTCCCCCTCTCTTCCCTCTCTTCTTCTCCCCCTCTCTTCTTCTCCCCCTCTCCATCTCTCCTTCTCTTCTTCTCCCCCCTCTCCATCTCTCCCTCTGCTCCCCTGAGAGCCCTAAAAACATGATACTACACAGCAGTGGTCTTTCAGAGTGGAAAACAGACAGAAAAGGAGAGAATGAAAAGAACAAGAGGGAGGAAGAAAAGACAGGGACGGTGGTATTGTACTTTTCTTTCTCACCTCCCGATTGTTTTCCATCATGTGAAGAATTCTCCTTTTTCTGAATCCTGTCTCTGTAAGATGTGATGATGCGTACACAGGGGTTTACGATACCAACTCCTCTCCATGACAACAAGCATGTTCTTTTACTTCCCTCTCATCTTTTCTCATCCCTCGTTCTCTCTGCCTGTTGGTCCGTCATGAGACTTCACCAAGCGCAGTTAAAAATAAAGAATAAAGTAAACAAACAGAATCCTACAGAGGGAAGACAAGGTCATCTATAGTTTACCTCTACACTGACACGCTGACTGCTCTGGAGGCAGGGGAGAAAACTCTGCAGATCAATAGTCTCCTCATCCATGCCTGGATGGTGTAATCAGGGAGCTGTGTGGGTGTGTGAGAGAGAGATGAGAAGAAGAGGCTCCCTCTTTTCCTCCTCCCCTCCCTCTATCCCTCTCTCCTCTCTTCCCTCCTGTCCTCCTAGTTGGCTCTCAGCTGTCAGACAGGCCTCTGATGATCAGGAAGAGATTCAATCACATACCAGTCTCTTAGCTCTCCCTTTCCTTTGCCACTTCTTTCTCTATCCTCTTCCGCCCATTCTTGATCTCACTCAGACATGGCCTTGCTCTCCCTGTGGTGAGCTGTCTGGCTGGTTAGTTGTGTTCCAGACAGAAATCATCTATGGGATATTGTTTACTGCTTTGTTAACTTGTCATGGAACAAACATATTCTGGAAGCATAAGTCTAGTAGTCCCATAAGCAGTAGGTCTTACTTGTCCCACCCTTGAGAGGTAGCGTACTGCACGTCAGTCTGCCACTAATACAGATAACAGACAAACCTCCAAACCACCCCAAATACAGTGTCACTTGCTGTGATATAAAAATCTGTCATTAACTAAGACTCTAAACCTTTCCACCACCCAAAATACTCAGCCTCAGGTTGGACTTGACTTCCTGCTATTCTGATTAGTTTATTTAGACTACTATAAATACACCCTCTATGGGAGTGGCAGGACCAAGCTGGTTTCCTGTCCGGTGTTGGCTTGTATCGCCTAGGCTGTGTGTGATCAGGTGCTATGGTTTTCTGACTCACAAACATACACACACATGCGTACACACATGCATGCACGTACACACACACACACACACACACACACACACACACACACACACACACACACACACACACCTATTCATGTCATTATTCCGAATGGCTCCAACACACACACCCACCATTGTTTAGTATGAGTCAGGGTTGTTGTTGATGTGACCTAAGTTGGTCTGACCTACAGTAACCTGACCCTGCCTCATGGGGAGGAGGTGGACTTGTTGATTTGGATGTTGATTGGATATGACTGTAGCAACAGCTGCTTTGCCTGGTGTCAACTGAACACAATACAAAACAACATAATGTTGTTGACTCAGAAGATGTGGAGAGTCTCCTGGTATGGAGTTATTGACTGGTTGGTTTAGCAGACGTCTGTCTGTATGAACAGCCAGAGGAAACATGGTCAGGGTTAAGGACAGACTCGCAGATACAGTCCTCTCTACCTCACTCTCATTCTACCTCACTCTTCGCTCTTTCCCTTCCTCTTCCACCTCTCTCTTCCTCTTCCCTCTCTCCCTTCCTCTTCCACCTCTCTCTACTCCCTCTCTCCCTTCCTCTTCCACCTCTCTCTTCCTCTTCCCTCTCTCCCTTCCTCTTCCACCTCTCTCTACTCCCTCTCTCCCTTCCTCTTCCACCTCTCTCTTCCTCTTCCCTCTCTCCCTTCCTCTTCCACCTCTCTCTATTCCCTCTCCCTTCCTCGTCCACCTCTCTCTTCCTCTTCCCTCTCTCCCTTCCTCTTCCACCTCTCTCTATTCTCTCTCCCTTCCTCGTCCACCTCTCTCTTCCTCTTCCCTCTCTCCCTTCCTCTTCCACCTCTCTCTATTCCCTCTCTCCCTTCCTCTTCCACCTCTCTCTTCCTCTTCCCTCTCTCCCTTCCTCTTCCACCTCTCTCCATTCCCTCTCTCCCTTCCTCTTCCACCTCTCTCTTCCTCTTCCCTCTCTCCCTTCCTCTTCCACCTCTCTCTACTCCCTCTCTCCCTTCCTCTTCCACCTCTCTCTTCCTCTTCCCTCTCTCCCTTCCTCTTCCACCTCTCTCTTTTCCCTCTCCCTTCCTCGTCCACCTCTCTCTATTCCCTCTCCCTTCCTCTTCCACCTCTCTCTATTCCCTCTCCCTTCCTCTTCCACCTCTCTCTACTCCCTCTCTCCCTTCCTCCTTTACCTCTCTTCCCTCTCTCCCTACATCTTCTACCTGTCTCTTCCCTCTCTCCCTTCCTCCTCTCCCTTCCTCTTCTACCTCTATCTTCCATCTCTCCCTTCCTCCTCTCCCTTCCTCTTCTACCTGTCTCTTCCCTCTCTCCCTTCCTCCTCTCCCTTCCTCTTCTACCTCTCTCTTCCCTCTTTCCCTTCCTCTTCTACCTCTCTCTTCCCTCTGTCCCTTCCTTTTCTACCTCTCTCTTCCCTCTGTCCCTTCCTCTTCTACCTCTCTCTTCCCTCTGTCCCTTCCTCTTCTACCTCTCTATTCCCTCTGTCCCTTCCTCTTCTACCTCTCTCTTCCCTCTGTCCCTTCCTCTTCTACCTCTCTCTTCCCTCTGTCCCTTCCTCTTCTACCTCTATCTTCCCTCTCTCTCTTCCCTCTCTCCCTTCCTCTTCTACCTCTCTCTTCCCTCTCTCCCTTCCTCTTCTACCTGTCTCTTCCCTCTCTCTCTTCCTCCTCTCCCTTCCTCTTCTACCTCTCTCTTCCCTCTCTCCCTTCCTCTTCTACCTGTCTCTTCCTTCTCTCCTGTCACTCAAATCTCTACAGAACAGTGCCTCAAGCCATGCTTTTCATCCTATAATTTATTGTTCATGGAGCAGCATGAATTTTGATTGGTTTAGATAATGATTTGGTTTAGATTCTAATCCGATAAGACTGCAGTATTGTTGAAATTCTAATATTTTATTACAGAAAATAACAATGTAATTATACATAAATATATGCTTGTTTTGTTAATAATAATATTGTTAGAGATGTCTAAAACGTAAATGTTGAATCTATACATTACAGTTTCCTTTTTCTTTGTCTCACAGCCCATCCAACATATACATGTTTGGAGCTAGATTGACGTAATGACCTAGAAACAGTGCAAGCAGTCACATTGGAAATCATCAGACTTAAATTGTGTGTGTGGCTTTCACTGGGAGAGCTTGTCCATAACACTCTGCAACAGTACAGGATTGTGGGTAGTCCCTTCTCTCCACAGGGGAGACCCGTGGTGCATGTGTGTCAGAGTGTGTGTGTGTGTGTTTTTATGTGTCTGTGTGTGTGTGCATGGGGAAATGTGGTTTACAACCTTCTCTGTTCTCTCTTTGCAGCATGTTATTTTATGAGCTTGTTTTCTCAATAATAACAGTTTCAGTCCCTGATGTGATTTGCAGAATCCAGCACGCGTGTGTGTGTGTGTGTGTGTGTGTGTGTGTGTGTGTGTGTGTGTGTGTGTGTGTGTGTGTGTGTGTGTGTGTGTGTGTGTGTGTGTGTGTGTGTGTGGTGCTGGAGGTGGAGGTGTACCTTTCTGGGCAGGCAGACAGAGTTGTGTATCAGCTGAGTGGAGGGAGGAAGTAGTGTGATTTATTTTCCAAGGCTGACCATGCAGCTCTTTGAGGGGACTTTGAGGGGACATGTAACCCCCCTCATCACAAGGAGTTCAGCAAGGCTAGTGTTCTAAACCGCTAACCATGCATGTCCTTTCTCCCCCCCCCCCCCCCTCTCCCAGGCCAGCCAACCTGCTTCTGGACAGGAGAAGTTCTGAGGTGGTTCCATCGTTGGACACCATGGGGGATTGGCTGGACAACGTGAGGACTCTGCCCTGTAAGGCCTTCTCCGGGGTCAGCTACAGCTCCTGTGACACCCTGCCCAAGACCTCCGCAGAGTAAGAGTGCTTCTTATGACGCTCTGTAGTGACACTCAGACTCACGCTTACAGGACTCACTGAAGACTCGCTGAGGAACCAATGGTCCAGTGAAATTTACGTTTTTTCGGCTTGTCCAGCCAGTAGCAAAATGCAAGTTGTTGTATAATATGATTTCATTTTGTTTCTAAAAAATTATATTTTACAAAATATGGGAATACCCAGAATTTTTTCTGTGAGTGCAACAGGGAGCGAGGCCCTAACAGTGATTTAAAGAGCTCAGACAAGACACTTAAAACAGGACATTTCCCTGAGAAAGTATCTCATGCCACAGCAACCCAGATTTAATACAGCTCACACCCCCCCACACTGAGACCCCAACATGTTTACAATCTGCCTCCATTACTCGGAGGCACCACTGTGGGTCTAATCTGTTAACCATGGATAGCAGCGTTTGATTGTAATCTGTAATGACAGAGCTTTAGCCATGCTACGCAGAGATCAACCATACCGAGGGAGAGAGAGAGGAGAGAGACATCTTGTAAAATCTAAACTCCAGTTCTGACAGGATCTACAGGCTGTGAACAGCTTTAGTAGAGTGGATCTGGCAGGATCTATGATCACAGCCCCCAACTCATCGCAACCTCTCTCTCTCATAATAAACCTCTATTTGGGCTCACGGCTCCACCATGTTGCTCATATGGGTTTCATGGGAAATGTAGTGATTTGGCCCGCTGGAGGCTTTCTCTCTCTGTCCCTTTCTTTCTATCTAATTTACATCTCTCATTTTCCTCTCGCCCTCTATCTCTTGCTCTCTTTCTCTCCCTGTCCCCTTCTCCTTCCCTCCCTCCCTTCCTCCCTCCCTCTCCCTCTGTGGAGGATGTGGCCTTTGGGGACCTGCTGTTGTGTTAATTGATAAGGTATTTGACAGTGTAAATAATTTGACAGTTGTAATCAGGCTGATCAAAGCAGATGTCTGGGTGCTATGCTCTGGTCTCCCTAACACACTGGGCTACACAGCGGTTACACACAGTCATTACACACTACACACAGTCACTACACACTAGAAACAGTCACTACTAACAAAAGGCCCAGGCAGTAATTACCACGTTGCCTTTTGTTCTGATGTCAATATAAATAATGAAATGCAAATAGCGTACTAGATTACTTCCTCACCCATGGCCTAGTTGAATTGCCTGAGAGAGAGCCTGATCTATCCAACAGAACAATACCTAATAAGGAGCTCCCTCTCCCTCTCTCTCCCTCTCTCTCTCTCTCTCTCTCTCTCTCTCTCTCTCTCTCTCTCTCTCTCTCTCTCTCTCTCTCTCAATTCAATTCAATTCAATTCAAGGGGCTTTATTGGCATGGGAAACATGTGTTAACATTGCCAAAGCAAGTGAGGTAGGTAATATACAAAAGTCAAATAAACAATAAAAATGAACAGTAAACATTACACATACAGAAGTTTCAAAACAATAAAGACATTACAAATGTCATATTATATATATGCAGTGTTGTAACAATGTACAAATGGTTAAAGCACACAAGTTAAAATAAATAAACATAAATATGGGTTGTATTTACAGTGGTGTTTGTTCTTCACTGGTTGCCCTTTTCTTGTGGCAACAGGTCACAAATCTTGCTGCTGTGATGGCACACTGTGGAATTTCACCCAGTAGATATGGGAGTTTATCAAAATTGGATTTGTTTTCGAATTCTTTGTGGATCTGTGTAATCTGAGGGAAATATGTCTCTCTAATATGGTCATACATTGGGCAGGAGGTTAGGAAGTGCAGCTCAGTTTCCACCTCATTTTGTGGGCAGTGTGCACATAGCCTGTCTTCTCTTGAGAGCCATGTCTGCCTACGGCGGCCTTTCTCAATAGCAAGGCTATGCTCACTGAGTCTGTACATAGTCAAAGCTTTCCTTAAGTTTGGGTCAGTCACAGTGGTCAGGTATTCTGCCACTGTGTACTCTCTGTTTAGGGCCAAATAGCATTCTAGTTTGCTCTGTTTTTTTGTTAATTCTTTCCAATGTGTCAAGTAATTATCTTTTTGTTTTCTCATGATTTGGTTGGGTCTAATTGTGCTGTTGTCCTGGGGCTCTGTGGGGTGTGTTTGTGTTTGTGAACAGAGCCCTAGGACCAGCTTGCTTAGGGGACTCTTCTCCAGGTTCATCTCTCTGTAGGTGATGGCTTTGTTATGGAAGGTTTGGGAATCGCTTCCTTTTAGGTGGTTGTAGAATTTAACGGCTCTTTTCTGGATTTTGATAATTAGTGGGTATCGGCCTAATTCTGCTCTGCATGCATTATTTGGTGTTCTACGTTGTACACGGAGGATATTTTTGCAGAATTCTGCATGCAGAGTCTCAATTTGGTGTTTGTCCCATTTTGTGAAATCTTGGTTGGTGAGCGGACCCCAGACCTCACAACCATAAAGGGCAATGGGCTCTATGACTGATTCAAGTATTTTTAGCCAGATCCTAATTGGTATGTTGAAATTTATGTTCCTTTTGATGGCATAGAAGGCCCTTCTTGCCTTGTCTCTCAGATCGTTCACAGCTTTGTGGAAGTTACCTGTGGTGCTGATGTTTAGGCCGAGGTATGTATAGTTTTTTGTGTGCTCTAGGGCAACGGTGTCTAGATGGAATTTGTGGTCCTGGTGACTGGACCTTTTTTGGAACACCATTATTTTGGTCTTACTGAGATTTACTGTCAGGGCCCAGGTCTGACAGAATCTGTGCAGAAGATCTAGGTGCTGCTGTAGGCCCTCCTTGGTTGGTGACAGAAGCACCAGATCATCAGCAAACAGTAGACATTTGACTTCGGATTCTAGTAGGGTGAGACCGGGTGCTGCAGACTGTTCTAGTGCCCGCGCCAATTCGTTGATATATATGTTGAAGAGGGTGGGGCTTAAGCTGCATCCCTGTCTCACCCCACGACCCTGTGTGAAGAAATGTGTGTGTTTTTTGCCAATTTTAACCGCACACTTGTTGTTTGTGTACATGGATTTTATAATGTCGTATGTTTTACCCCCAACACCACTTTCCATCAATTTGTATAGCAGACCCTCATGCCAAATTGAGTCGAAGGCTTTTTTGAAATCAACAAAGCATGAGAAGACTTTGCCTTTGTTTTGGTTTGTTTGGTTGTCAATTAGGGTGTGTAGGGTGAATACATGGTCTGTTGTACGGTAATTTGGTAAAAAGCCAATTTGACATTTGCTCAGTACATTGTTTTCATTGAGGAAATGTACGAGTCTGCTGTTAATGATAATGCAGAGTATTTTCCCAAGGTTACTGTTGACGCATATTCCACGGTAGTTATTGGGGTCAAATTTGTCTCCACTTTTGTGGATTGGGGTGATCAGTCCTTGGTTCTCTCTCTCTCTCTCTCTCTCTCTCTCTCTCTCTCTCTCTCTCTCTCTCTCTCTCTCTCTCTCTCTCAAATTCAAATTCAAATTCAAGCTGCTTTATTGGCATGAAAAACATTGTGTCAATATTGCCAAAGCAACAATGTATACAATATACATTGTAATACAATTAAAACAATGACAAATAATAATATAGAATGGCAGTAAATAATAATACAAAATTAAATATAAAAAATAGTAACAATAAAATGGTAACAGTCAATAGTCGAATGTAATGTATGGTGTAATGCACCACTACCACCACCACTATCATTAAACTGCTATCATTACCATTACCACCCATACCATTACTATTTGGAATGATAAACAACAATAATAATACTAATAACAATAACAGTAATAACAATAACAGTCATAATAAGTAAGTTACTGCTTAATATGCAGATGTTATTATTCAGTGTCCCTCAGGCTATGGCAGGCAAATACATATTTGGCTGCAAGAGGAGCCATTGCTCCTTCGCCCATGAGTATTTTTAGTTTTTCCTCTGGGTTTAATAAGTTAAAATTTGGAATAAATGTAGTCATTTCTGTGAATAATGAATCTCTTGGTGAGGAATATTTATCACAGTAAAGGAGAAAGTGCATCTCTGTTTCTACCTCCCCTGTCGTGCAGTGACCACATACACGCTC
>NC_092099.1:32733123-32738123 GCF_045679555.1 Salvelinus alpinus
GATCACCACCCTCTAACCCCCCCTCCTCTCCATCCCCTACTCCAGAGACACCGGATGGTGGGTGGACCACTGTGCACTGTCTGGCTGCCCTCCAAACTATAACCCCATGCTTGCATCAAAATAACTTTATAAGGAGTTTTCGTGTTTTGTGTTGTGTGCACCCTACAGACTAGCAGAGAACTGAAGCTCAGTGTAAAACCCAAGCTGTGTTAACCTAGCGGGTTTGAGCTGAGCTGTTACTTTACTAATATGCGTCTATAACCACAGTCACCTACAGGAACCGAGCTGAAGATGTCTTGTCCACTGATGTACCATAATATCCCACTGCTGTACCTAATATCACCATGCTGCTACATACAGTCCACTAGATGAAACATAACATACTTGTTTGAGTTGTGTGTCTTCGTGAAATGCTGTGTGTAAGCCATGCTGTGTGTGTGTTGTGACGAAGCTTGCTCTAACCATTTGATTTATTCTGCATTTATTATCCATCTATTTGTACCAGTGCTGCTCCCTCCCTTCCAAACATACACACACCACTAAGCATGACCAAAACTGCCCAAGGCCATCAGCTAACTAGAGAGCTCTGGCAGCACATCAACCTTGTGATTGACAGACCAGCGGAAGTGGGAGGGGGAGGGGGGGGGGGCAGCACTGACCGCATGTCATTAATGTCACTGTGTGTCACATACTGAAGTACTTACTCTCTCTCTCTCTCTCTCTCTCTCTTCCCTCCTCCTTTCTCTCTGCAGGGACCTAAAGAAGGTTGGTGTGACTATCGTCGGCCCTCAGAAGAACATTGTGAGCAGCATCAAAGCACTAGAGATCCACAGTAAGAATGGCCCTGTCCCAGTCTAACCCAACCAAGCCACTAGAGATCCACAGATTGGCTGACTGGCAGAATGAAGCCGTTCTGGGTCCCGTTCCATTCTGAATGAAGCCCGTCTGGCCCCCGTTCCAATCTGAATGAAGCCCTTCTGTGCCCTGTTGCATTCTAAATTAAGCCCGTCTGGGCCCCGTTCCATTCTGAATTAAGCCCTTCTGGGCCCCGTTCCATTCTGAATGAAGCCCGTCTGGGCCCCGTTCCATTCTGAATTAAGCCCTTCTGTGCCCCGTTGCATTCTAAATTAAGAACCTCTGGACCCCGTTCCATTCTGAATGAAGCCCCTCTGGGCCCCGTTCCATTCTGAATGAAGCCCCTCTGGGCCCCGTTCCATTCTGAATGAAGCCCTTCTGTGCCCCGTTGCATTCTAAATTAAGAACCTCTGGACCCCGTTCCATTCTGAATGAAGCCCCTCTGGGCCCCGTTCCATTCTGAATGAAGCCCCTCTGGGCCCCGTTCCATTCTGAATTAAAGCGTCTCCTTTTCAGTTCCTCCCTCCACTCCAGGGAGACCTCTGTGGACGTTTCAATTACGTTCATTCCACGAGGGAGCCCTCCCCTTTCGAGGTATAGTGATAGGGAATGAAGGAGGGGAGAGGACGGCTCGTAGTACTTTGGATTAGAACAGCCCTCTGATCTCTGTAACATACAGGAGGAAGTCCCAAACTAAAGGAGGAAGTAGACATTAGAAAAGTGGTGCAGCGGAGGACAACAGCTCTGAAGTTTGATGATGTCACCATGATATCATGCCCTTACCCTGAATCCAGGGCAAGCAGTCAGACCGACAGACAGACCAACCCTTCGACACTCCGCACCATTGCTGAGATGCCTTACTGAGAACACAGGAAAGGGGGAGATAACCTGGCCTTGGACCTTAAAGGCATGAGGATAAAGGGCTGGAGCTGGGATTGGAGAACCTGGGACAGCAGGGCCCTGTGTGTGACTTATCGTGGAAAGGGGCTTGTTGAGAACTGAACCAGTCGTGATCTGATCCTGTGGATTTGACTGACAGTTTTTAAGCTCTGGAGAGGAAAACTTTAAATGCTTTGAGTAGAACAGCGCAGACAGCAGCAGCAACAATCCACATCAACCTGGAGCAGACAAAGCAGACCAGGAGACTCCCACCACTGAAGACCCCACTCTCTCTCACAGAGAAGGACTGATACCACTCTGTGTGTCGTGTGTGTGTGTGTGTGTGTGTGTGTGTGTGTGTGTGTGTGTGTGTGTGTGTGTGTGTGTGTGTGTGTGTGTGTGTGTGTGTGTGTGTGTGTGTGTGTGTCTGTGTGTGTCTGTGTGTGTCTGTGTCTGTGTCTGTGTGTGTGTGTGCACCTATGTCCCTGCACGTGAGTGTGAAGGTATACTCAAGAGAAAATCAGCTTGAGAAGGAAGCCAAACCATTTGATGGGCACCCAGACTAGAATAAGCCATTTATCCCCTAGCTATAGACTAATGTCTGCAAACAGTCAATGTCAAACAGAGAGCAATAATCATAACAATCAGTTTATCAGTTTGATCAACCTGTCATGAGTCATGAGTCTCAGACATGTACAGTTTTCTGTGATGGTAAACAGGACATATCAGACCACAGAACTGTAACTAACTACTACCTGTCTGCTTATCATACATACAGTTGAAGTCGTAAGTTTACATGCACCTTAGCCAAATACATTTAAACTCAGTTTTTTAGTCAAAAAATGTCAGAATAATAGTAGAGAGAAGGATTTATTTCAGCTTTTATTTATTTCATCACATTCCCTATGGGTCAGAAGTTTACATACACTCAATTAGTATTTGATAGCATTGTCTTTAAATTGTTTAACTTGGGTCAAGCATTTTGGGTAGCCTTCCACAAGCTACCCACAGTAAGCTGGGTGAATTTTGGCCCATTCCTCCTGACAGAGCTGGTGTAACTGAGTCAGGTTTGTAGGCCTCCTTGCTCACACACACTTTTTCAGTTCTGCCCAAAAATGTTCTATGGGATTGAAGTCCGGGCTTTGTGATGGCCACTCCAATACCTTGACGTTGTTGTCCTTAAGCCATTTTGCCACAACTTTGGAATTATGCTTGGGGTCATTGTCCATTTGGAAGACCCATTTGCGACCAAGCTTTAACTTCCTGACTGTTGTCTTGAGATGTTGCTTCAATATATGCACATCATTTTCCTGCCTCATGATGCCATCTATTTTGTGAAGTGCACCAGTCCCTCCTGCAGCAAAGCACCCCCACAACATGATTCTGCCAACCCCATGCTTCACGGTTGGGATGGTGTTCTTCGGCTTGCAAGCCTCCCCCCTTTTTACTCCAAACATAACGATGGTCATTATGGCCAAACAGTTCTATTTTTGTGTCATCAGACCAGAGGATGTTTCTCCAAAAACTAAGAACTTTGTCACCATGTGCAGTTGCAAACCGTAGTTTGGATTTTTATATGGCGGTTTTGGAGCAGTTGCTTTTTCCTTGCTGAGCGGCCTTTCAGGTTATGTCGATATAGGACTCGTTTTACTGTGGATATAGATACTTTTGTACCTGTTTCCTCCAGCATCTTCACAAGGTCCTTTGCTGTTGTTCTGGGATTGATTTGCACTTTTCGCACCAAAGTACGTTCATCTCTAGGAGACAGAATGCGTCTCTTTCCTGAGTGGTATGACGGATTCGTGGTGTTATACTTGTGTACTATTGTTTATACAGATGAATGTGGTACCTTCAGTCATTTGGAAATTGCTCCCAAGGATGAACCAGACTTGTGGAGGTCTACATTTTTTTCTGAGGTCTGGCTGATTTCTTTTGATTTTCCCATGATGTCAAGCAAAGAGGCACTGAGTTTTAAGGTAGGCCTTGAAATACATCCACAGGTACACCTCCAATTGGCTCAAATTATGTCAATTAGCCTATCAGAAGCTTCTAAAGCCATGACATCATTTTCTGGAATTTTCCAAGCTGTTAATAGGCACTGTCAACTTAGTGTATGTAAACTTCTGACTTCTGAATTGTGATACAGTGAATTATAAGTGAAATAATCTGTCTGTAAACAAAATTACTTGTGTCATGCACAAAGTAGATGTCCCAACCAACTTGCCAAAACTATAGTTTGTTAACAAGAAATTTGTGGAGTGGTTGAAAAACTAGTTTTAATGACTCCAACCTAAGTGTATGTAAACTTCTGACCTTAACTGTAACTGTAACTAACTACCACCTGTCTGCTTATCATACAGAACTGTAACTAACTACCACCTTTCTGCTTATCATACAGTACTGTATCTAACTACCACCTTTCTGCTTATCATACAGAACTGTAACTAACTACCACTTTTCTGCTTATCATACAGTACTGTATCTAACTACCACCTGTCTGCTTATCATACAGTACTGTAACTAACTACCACCTTTCTGGTTATCATACAGAACTGTAACTAACTACCACTTTTCTGCTTATCATACAGTACTGTATCTAACTACCACCTGTCTGCTTATCATACAGAACTGTAACTAACTACCACCTGTCTGCTTATCATACAGTACTGTAACTAACTACCACCTGTCTGCTTATCATACAGTACTGTAACTAACTACCACCTGTCTGCTTATCATACAGTACTGTAACTAACTACCACCTGTCTGCTTATCATACAGAACTGTAACTAACTACCACCTGTCTGCTTATCATACATAACTGTAACTAACTACCACCTGTTTGCTTATCATACAGAACTGTAACTAACTACCACCTTTCTGCTTATCATACAGAAGTGTAACTAACTACCACCTTTCTGCTTATCATACAGTACTGTATCTAACTACCACCTGTCTGCTTATCATACAGTACTGTATCTAACTACCACCTGTCTGCTTATCATACAGTACTGTAACTAACTACCACCTTTCTGCTTATCATACAGTACTGTATCTAACTACCACCTGTCTGCTTATCATACAGTACTGTATCTAACTACCACCTGTCTGCTTATCATACAGTACTGTAACTAACTACCACCTGTCTGCTTATCATACAGAATTGTAACTAACTACCACCTGTCTGCTTATCATATAGAATTGTAACTAACTACCACTTTTCTGCTTATCATACAGAACTGTAACTAACTACCACCTGTCTGCTTATC
>NC_092099.1:32743123-32800623 GCF_045679555.1 Salvelinus alpinus
TTCGACACCTTGTAGGGTCCATGCTCCGAAGGATTGAGGCTGTCCTGAGGGGTGCACGTTTTGGTTTTTGCCCTAGCACTACACAGCTGATTCAAATAATCAACTAACCATCAAGCTTTGATCATTTTAATTAGCTGTGTAGTGTTACGGCAAAACCAAAACGTGCACCCCTTGGGGTCCCGAGGACCGAGTTTTGGAAACACTGACTTAGAGTTGGTATGGATAAGTATTTTAAAATGGTGGTAAGGGCAGTGATAAGTATATCAAAATATAACCCATTATGGTAATCGGTAAATAAAGTATAGCTAGCTATAATTCCAATGGTTTGGCTTATAATAAGAAAAGAAGAGCAGTTTTTACATGGCTAAAGGAGAAGGATTACCATATGTATTGTCTTCAGGAAACTCATTCATTATCTTCTGATGAAGTGGCCTGGAAAACAAATGGGATGGTCAAATCTTTTTCAGTCATGGATTAAGAAGTTCAAAAGGTGTTATGATCCTATTCAAAAACAATTTGGATCTTGAGGTACAATCTGTTAAAATATACTGTATCCTCAAGGAAGATGGATTTCCTTGAATATAGTACTTTTTTTCTTATTATTTTTTTTCTTTTTTCTAGGGGTGGATCAGCTTAATATTGCGGAAAGAATGTTGCTTCCAATGTAAATGTCTGCATCATTTCCAATCCCCCATATTTTTTTGGTTAAATATATATCCATAAACGCATGCATACATATACACATATATACATACACATACCTATATAGACATACACTGCTCAAAAAAATAAAGGGAACACTAAAATAACACATCCTAGATCTGAATGAATGAAATATTCTTATTAAATACTTTTTTCTTTACATAGTTGAATGTGCTGACAACAAAATCACACAAAAATGATCAAATTTTTCAAATTTAAATCAAATTTATCAACCCATGGAGGTCTGGATTTGGAGTCACACTCAAAATTAAAGTGGAAAACCACACTACAGGCTGATCCAACTTTGATGTAATGTCCTTAAAACAAGTCAAAATGAGGCTCAGTAGTGTGTGTGGCCTCCACGTGCCTGTATGACCTCCCTACAACGCCTGGGCATGCTCCTGATGAGGTGGCGGATGGTCTCCTGAGGGATCTCCTCCCAGACCTGGACTAAAGCATCCGCCAACTCCTGGACAGTCTGTGGTGCAACGTGGCGTTGGTGGATGGAGCGAGACATGATGTCCCAGATGTGCTCAATTGGATTCAGGTCTGGGGAACGGGCGGGCCAGTCCATAGCATCAATGCCTACCTCTTGCAGGAACTGCTGACACACTCCAGCCACATGAGGTCTAGCATTGTCTTGCATTAGGAGGAACCCAGGGCCAACCGCACCAGAATATGGTCTCACAAGGGGTCTGAGGATCTCATCTCGGTACCTAATGGCAGTCAGGCTACCTCTGGCGAGCACATGGAGGGCTGTGCAGCCCCCCAAAGAAATGCCACCCCACACCATGACTGACCCACCGCCAAACCGGTCATGCTGGAGGATGTTGCAGGCAGCAGAACGTTCTCCACGGCGTCTCCAGACTCTGTCACGTCTGTCACATGTGCTCAGTGTGAACCTGCTTTCATCTGTGAAGGGCACAGGGCGCCAGTGGCGAATTTGCCAATCTTGGTGTTCTCTGGCAAATGCCAAACGTCCTGCACGGTGTTGGGCTGTAAGCACAACCCCCACCTGTGGACGTCGGGCCCTCATACCACCCTCATGGAGTCTGTTTCTGACCGTTTGAGCAGGCACATGCACATTTGTGGCCTGCTGGAGGTCATTTTGCAGGGCTCTGGCAGTGCTCCTCCTGCTGCTCCTTGCACAAAGGTGAAGGTAGCGGTCCTGCTGCTGGGTTGTTGCCCTCCTACGGCCTCCTCCACGTCTCCTGATGTACTGGCCTGTCTCCTGGTAGCGCCTCCATGCTCTGGACACTACGCTGACAGACACAGCAAACCTTCTTGCCACAGCTCGCATTGATGTGCCATCCTGGATGAGCTGCACTACCTGAGCCACTTGTGTGGGTTGTAGACTCCGTCTCATGCTACCACTAGAGTGAAAGCACCGCCAGCATTCAAAAGTGACCAAAACATCAGCCAGGAAGCATAGGAACTGAGAAGTGGTCTGTGGTCACCACCTGCAGAACCACTCCTTTATTGGGGGTGTCTTGCTAATTGCCTATAATTTCCACCTGTTGTCTATTCCATTTGCACAACAGCATGTGAAATTTATTGTCAATCAGTGTTGCTTCCTAAGTGGACAGTTTGATTTCACAGAAGTGTGATTGACTTGGAGTTACATTGTGTTGTTTAAGTGTTCCCTTTATTTTTTTGAGCAGTGTATATACTTTTTTTAAGAATATACCTTTATTATTATTCCCCGCAAACCCCAACACCGATCCCCCGATTGGAGTAAACTAATAAACACTTCTGCTTTTACCTTCAATTTATACATCTTATACACATTTTACAGACACAGTCTACTTTACAATAGTTCTCTCTTGTTTGTTCTTAGTCCTTCCTCTGTCCTTCCTCTGATATCCATCCAGTTTGATTTCTATTGGTAACTATGCTATTTCACAAAAGTTCCGAACCTATATACATTTTATAGATCTCGTATGCTTCACATTGTTTATCTTGTTATTAGTCACACCCTACAGCTCCATTCAACCCCTCCCATCTATCTCTCAACATCATCCATTTCAGATTTCTATTTGCCATATATTTTTCAACTGTGCTGTGATGCTTCACAAAAGAATTGAACCTTCCTATTCTCATAGCTTCTACAGATTGTAAATTTAAAATAAAATGTTTTGCGAAAATAATTATTATATTATTGATTGATTGACTATGGATTTTCAAATCACCCAGTATTGCTATCTGTAGCGTTAGTTCTAGGCAAATGTTGCAATTCTTCAGCCATTCCTGGACCTGTGACCAAAAACGAGCTACATATGGACAATACCAAAATAAATGATCTAATGACTCTGCCTCCTCACAGCAGAATCTGAAGATCTGGAAAGATTGTATCCCCCATATATATAACATTCTATTAGTTGCAAGAATTTTGTATAGTCATTTAAATTGAAAAATTTGAAGTTTTGAATCCGGCGTTGTTTTACGTATCAATTCATAGACCATGTGCCATGGAATGGGTACATCGAAAATCTCTTCCCAACTATTTTGCAATTTATATGGCACAGCTGTCAGTTTTTTGGTCCTTAAATGAAATTGGTATATGTTTTTATTTATCACACTTTTCTTTAACCATTTATGTTCTTTAATACAGGGCCGACATACAAGTTCCTTACTTTTTTACCCTTCTACTTGCCTCTTCCATTTTTGTGGTAATGCTGCAATTAATTGGTTGTAATTTTGGGGAGAGCAGACATTTCCATATGTCTGTGTTAGCTGCATGTGTGACATAACTCCACCAGTCCTATTTATGATATCATTCACTAAAATTATAGCTTTTGTAAACATTTCTTCGATAAATACCGTTTTTTTTATCAATTAGTATATTTGAATTTAACCACAATATTTGTTGTACTATTTCTTCCGTCCTTTCAGGTGGATTAAACTGAAATTGCAACCAACTTTCAAAGGCTTGTTGAAAAAATAAAGATATTTTGGAGATTATTTCCTTTTCAAACAACCAAAAGTGAGCAGGTGTAATCTGAATAAAGGGGAAAAGGCCCTTCTTGAATATAGGATGAGACATTCGTACCAATTGACTAGAGAACCAGTTTGGATTTAAGTATAACTTTTGTATGACTGATGCCTTTAGTGAGAGGTGTAATGCTTTAATATTTAATAATTTCTGCTCTCCGAATTCATATTCGTTATATAAATAAGCCCTTTTAATTTTATCTGGCTTGCCGTTCCAAATAAAATTGAATATTTTTTGTTCGTATAATTTAAAAAGCAGGTCACTAGGTGTAGGCAAAACCATAAGCAAATAGGTAAAATGTGATATAACTAAAGAGTTAATCAGGGTGATTTTTCCACAAATAGACAGGTATTTTCCTTTCCATGGTAGCAAGATCTTATCTATTTTTGCTAACTTTCTCTAAAAATTTATTGGAGTGAGATCATTTCTTTCTTTGGGATTTGTATACCGAGTATGTCCACATCTCCGTCAGACCATTTAATTGGTAAACTACATGGTAATGTAAAATGTGCATTTTTTAGTGATCCAATACGTAATATGGTACATTTATCATAATTTGGTTTTAATCCAGAGAGGATAGCAAAAGTATCTAGATCCATGGAGAGACTCTAATTGTTGTTTTAAAAGAAAACATGAATCATCAGCGTACAATGACACCTTTATTTTTAAGCCACGGATTTCTAATCCCTTAATATTATTGTTTGATCTAATCTTAACAGCTAAAATTTCGATGGCAATAATAAATAGATATGCTGATAGTGGACAACCTTGTTTTACTCCTCTAGATATATATATATACAGTGGGGAGAACAAGTATTTGATACACTGCCGATTTTGCAGGTTTTCCTACTTACAAAGCATGTAGAGGTCTGTAATTTTTATCATAGGTACACTTCAACTATGAGAGACGGAATCTAAAACAAAAATCCAGAAAATCACATTGTATGATTTTTAAGTAATTAATTTGCATTTTATTGCATGACATAAGTATTTGATACATCAGAAAAGCAGAACTTAATATTTGGTACAGAAACCTTTGTTTGCAATTACAGAGATCATACGTTTCCTGTAGTTCTTGACTAGGTTTGCACACACTGCAGCAGGGATTTTGGCCCACTCCTCCCTACAGATCTTCTCCAGATCCTTCAGGTTTCGGGGCTGTCGCTGGGCAATACGGACTTTCAGCTCCCTCCAAAGATTTTCTATTGGGTTCAGGTCTGGAGACTGGCTAGGCCACTCTAGGACCTTGAGATGCTTCTTACGGAGCCACTCCTTAGTTGCCATGGCTGTGTGTTTCGTGTCGTTGTCATGCTGGAAGACCCAGCCACGATCCATCTTCAATGCTCTTACTGAGGGAAGGAGGTTGTTGGCCAAGATCTCGCGATACATGGCCCCATCCATCCTCCCCTCAATACGGTGCAGTCGTCCTGTCCCCTTTGCAGAAAAGCATCCCCAAAGAATGATGTTTCCACCTCCATGCTTCACGGTTGGGATGGTGTTCTTGGGGTTGTACTCATACTTCTTCTTCCTCCAAACACGGCGAGTGCTTGGAGGAAGCTCTATTTTTGTCTCATCAGACCACATGACCTTCTCCCATTCCTCCTCTTGATCATCCAGATGGTCATTGGCAAACTTCAGACAGGCCTGGACATGCACTGGCTTAAGCAGGGGGACCTTGCGTGCGCTGCAGGATTTTAATCCATGACGGCGTAGTGTGTTACTAATGGTTTTCTTTGAGACTGTGGTCCCAGCTCTCTTCAGGTCATTGACCAGGTCCTGCCGTGTAGTTCTGGGCTGATCCCTCACCTTCCTCATGATCATTGATGCCCCACGAGGTGAAATCTTGCATGGAGCCCCAGACCGAGGGTGATTGACCGTCATCTTGAACTTCTTCCATTTTCTAATAATTGCGCCAACAGTTGTTTCCTTCTCACCAAGCTGCTTGCCTATTGTCCTGTAGCCCATCCCAGCCTTGTGCAGGTCTACAATTTTATCCCTGATGTCCTTACACAGCTCTCTGGTCTTGGCCATTGTGGAGAGGTTGGAATCTGTTTGATTGAGTGTGTGGACAGGTGTCTTTTATACAGGTAACGAGTTCAAACAGGTGCAGTTAATACAGGTAATGAGTGGAGAACAGGAGGGCTTCTAAAAGAAAAACTAACAGGTCTGTGAGAGCCGGAATTCTTACTGGTTGGTAGGTGATCAAATACTTATGTCATGCAATAAAATGCAAATTAATTATTTAAAAATCATACAATGTGATTTTCTGGATTTTTGTTTTAGATTCCGTCTCTCGCAGTTGAAGTGTACCTATGATAAAAATTACAGACCTCTACATGCTTTGTAAGTAGGAAAACCTGCAAAATCTGCAGTGTATCAAATACTTGTTCTCCCCACTGTATATATATATATATATATATATATATATATATATATATATATATATATATATATATATATATATATATATATTGCGGATTGTGTCTCTAAAAGATACAAACTTTAAATTGCCATGTGGTCTCCCGATTAAATTGGCGGATGGTGAAGTTGATGTGCTTGGTGTACATATCCCGGAAACTTTGCAAAATAGATAGAATATTGAAACCGTGGAGAGAAACACCTATCAATATACAGGAAGATTACCCCAATTAATTCTCTACTTATATCGCAGTTTACATATTTATTCATGAATCCTTTTTCAAATCATGCGAGAAAAAAAACATTTACTTGAATTGGAATGGCAAACCAGATAAAGTTAAATGAGCATATTTATATAATAAATATTAAGGCATTAAGCCTCTCTCTTAAAGCCTCCATTGTACCACAATTGTATTTAAATCCAAACTGGTTTTCTAGCAAGCTACTAAGAGAGGCCCATCTTAAATTTAAGAGTGGGCTCTTTTCCTTTTTGCAGATTAAAGCCTTACGTTTTCGATGGGTTGACAATGGATCCTTGTTTAAGGTATCCTCCTTTTTAAATGGACTTATACAGAGTTGGCTACAATTTCAATTTCATTCTCCAGA
This sequence comes from Salvelinus alpinus, assembly GCF_045679555.1. NCBI lineage: Eukaryota > Metazoa > Chordata > Actinopteri > Salmoniformes > Salmonidae > Salvelinus > Salvelinus alpinus. The sequence continues at coordinate 32,749,842 of NC_092099.1, forward strand.
AAAAGCAGATATAGTGTATGGAGATGTATGCTCAATACAAAATATAACTAACGCATCGCTACTTTGCCACAAAATTGGAACAGACAATTAAAGAAGAAATAATTTATCTGCCACCCATTAAAAATTATAAATGGCCTAAAATGATTAGTATAAATCGGAAAATGTATCAGTTTCATTTAAAGTCAAAGGTTTGATAGCAATACCTTAAATTCAAGTCAGTTGGCATCAGGTCTATGAACTGACATATAAAACATCAATTGGCCAATCCGTTCATTTAAATTTAAGCTATTATATAAAATACTTGCCCAAAAAAAGAATGCTCAATATTGAACATTCATCCTTGTGCAGACTCTGCCACGAGAAAACATAGAACATATTTTCTGCTACTGTCCATCGATGGCTCGCTTTGGAGTCAGGTCCAGGAATGGTTGTTATGTCATAATATTAGGGTTCAGATGGACCTGCAAACTGTATTGTTAAGGGATCTGAAAAACCACAATCAGTCAATGGGAAATATCATTATAATCTTGAGTCTTGTGTAAAGTATTTATTTTTAGGGTAATATCAGTAGATATTTTACAAATAGGGAGGTTCAGGTTGCAAAAGGAAATAGCTAAATGGCCTTACATTGGGAAAGATGGGTTAACCTGTGAACATTGGAGGGTTGGAGTTAAAATCAGATTGAATGGTGGATTGGCCACTGTGGGGGAAAATCCAGCACTTGAAGAAAGATGAAATTATGTATAATTATATAACAACAGTACTATAGATGTGAGAGAAAATAGATGTTAGTAGCAGTAGAAGTATTGTTGTCTGTTCGGGGAAAGTATAGAGAAAAAAAGACAAATAAGTGGATTAGAAATCACACCAACATTTAAATTGATAGAACCTACAATCTACCTGCAATATTAAAACTGATAAAAGTAATTGCAGAAGACAGGGTAATTTATTATTTGATCCTAGCTGCCTAAATCCAAAATATATCCATTATACTGTATATCCATACCGTCTATATAATGTATGCACATACAGTACAAAAATAGGTGTAGGCTGGGATACCCAGTTACTTTCACACGCACACACAGTGTCAGCCTTAAGAGCTGCCACACCCTGTTTCTCCGGAGCCTCGTCAGACAAACAGGCTCCGGAGGGAGGAAGTAGCCAGCCGTTCTTCCTGCTCTGCTCACACACACACAAAGGTAAAGCTCTTTATTCCTGTGCTAATTCCGCCTGACGTTTACAATGACTCGTTTGGTTCTGGCATCGCCTCTTTAACAAGACTGTTGATTGTCAAATACAGTTATAGCTCCTCTGATCACCACTCACTGTCTGTCTGTCTGTCTGTCTGTCTGTCTGTCTGTCCGGGGTTGTTTTATTGGCCCTCCGACAGGACCAAACTCATTTCCAAATGGGAAATGATAAAGCCTCTCGATTTCCTATTAATGTCATAACCATAGACACACACATACACACGCACACACACTCCCTATATTAATGTCATGAGAACAGAATATGACATTAACAACCCAACCAGGTTCTGTTAGATATTTATTATATTCCAACTCTAAAACTTCCTCAACAATTACCCTGAGCTGAACAGTTTAGGGAATCGGCTGCAGTCATGACATCTGTGTGTATGTGTGTGTGACACGTGCGTGTGTGTCAAATCAAATGTTATTGGTCACATACACGTGTTTAGCAGATGTTATTGCGGGTGTAGTGAATTGCTTGTGTTTCTAGCTCCGACAGTGCAGTAATATCTAACAAGTAATATTTAAGAATTTCAGAACATTTACCCAATACACACAACTCTAAGTAAAGGAATGGAATTAAGAATATATAAATATATGGACGATCAATGTCAGAGCGGCATACACTAAGATACAGTAGAATAGGATAGAACAATATTCAGTATATACATATGAGACGAGTAATGCAAAATATGTAAACATTATTAAAGTGACTAGTGTTCCATTTATTAAAGTAGCCAGTGATTTCAAATCTATGTATATAGGCAGCAGCCTTTGTTGTGCTAGTGATGGCTATTTAACAGTCTGATGGCCTTGAGATAGAAGATGTTTTTCAGTCTCGGTCCCAGCTCTGATGCACCTATACTGACCTCGCCTTCTGGATGATAGCGGGATGAACAAGCAGTGGCTCGGGTGGTTGTTGTCCTTGATTATCTTTTTGGTCTTCCTGTGACATCGGGTGCTGTAAGTGTCCTGGAGGGCAGGTAGTTTGCCCCCGGTGATGCGTTGGGCAGACTTCACCACCCTAAGGAGAGCACTGCGGTTGCGGGCGGTGCAGTTGCCGTACCAGGCGTTGATACAGCCCAACAGGATGCTCTCAATTGTTCATCTGTAAAAGTTTGTGAGAGTTTTAGGTGCCAAGCCACATTTCGTCAGCCTCCTGAGGTTGAAGAAGCACTGTTGCACCTTCTTGACCACACAGTCTGTGTTGGTGGACCATTTCAGTTTGTCAGTGATGTGTACGCCGAGGAACTTGAAGCTTTCCACCTTCTCCATTGCGGTCAGGTTGATGTGGATAGGGGAGGGGGGGCTCCCTCTGCTCTTTCCTGAAGTCCACGATCATCTCCTTGTTTTGTTGATGTTGAGTGGGCGGATATTTTCCTGACACCACACTCCCAGAGCCCTCACCTCCTTCCTGTAGACGGTCTCGTCATTGTTGGTAATCAAGCCTACTACTGTTGTGTCGTCTGCAAACTTGATAATTGAGTTGGAGGCGTGCGTGGAGAAGCAGTCATGGGTGAACAGGGAGTACAGGAGGGGGCTGAGCACGTACCATTGTGGGGCACCAATGTTGAGGATCAGCGAAGTGGAGGTGTTGTTTTCTACCTTCACCACCTGGGGGCGGCCTGTCAGGAAGTCCAGGACCCAGTTGCACAGAGCGGGGTTCAGACCCAGGGCCTCAAGCTTAATGATGAACTTGGAGAGTACTGAATGCTGAGCTATAGTCAATGAACCGCATTCTTACATAGGTATTACTCTTGTCCAGATGAGATAGGGAAGTGTGCAGTGCGATGGCGATTGCATCGTATGTGGATCTATTGGGGCGGTAAGCAAATTGAAGTGGGTCTAGGGTGACAAGTAAGGTAAAGGTGACTAGTCTATCAAAGCACTTCATGATGACAGAAATGAGTGCTACGGGGCAATACTAATTTAGTTCAGTTACCTTTGCTTTCTTTCTTGGGTACAGGAACATGTGGGGATAGCAGACTGAGATAGGGAGAGATTGAATATGTCCGTAAACACACCAGCCAGCTGGTCTGCGCATGCTCTGAGGATGCGGCTAGGGATGCCGTGTGGGCCGGCAGCCTTGAAAGGGTTAACATGCTTAAATGTCTTACTCATGTCGGCCACGGAGAAGGAGAGCCCACAGTCCTTGGTAGCGGGCCGTGTCGGTGGCACTGTGTTATCCTCAAAGCGGGTGAAGAAGGTGTTTAGCTTGTCCAGAAGCAAGATGTTGGTGTCCAGGACGTGACTGGATTTCCTTTTGTAGTCCGTGATTGTCTGTAGACCCTGCCACATACGTCTCGTGTCTGAGCCATTGAATTGCGACTCCACTTTGTATATGTACTGACGTATTGCCTGTTTGATTGCCATACGGAGGGAACAGCTACATTGTTTGTATTCTGCCATATTCCCAGTCACCTTGCCATGGTTAAATACAGTGGTTCGCGCTTTCAGTTTTGCGCGTATGCTGCTATCTATCCACGGTTTCAGGTTAGGGTAGATTTTAATAGTCACAGTGGGTGCAATATATCCTATACACTTCCTGATGAACTCAGTCACCGTATCAGTATATTCGCCAATGTTATTCTCGGAAGCTACCCGGAACGTCCCAGTCCGCGTGATCAATTACATTTTTTACAATTTTATTTCACCTTTATTTAACCAGGTAAGCCAGTTGAAAACAAGTTCTCATTTACAACTGCGACCTGGCCAAGATAAAGCAAAGCAGTGCGACAAAGACAACAACACAGAGTTACACATAAACAAACATACAGTCAAAACAATCTTGAAGCATGGATTGCGATTTGTCAGACCAACGTTGAATAGTCCTTAGTTGAGTTTCTCTCTATAGGAAGGGAGGAGCAAAATGGAGTCGTGGTTAGATTTTCCGAAGAGAGGATGGGGGAGGGCCTTGTAGGCATCCTGGAAGTTGGAGTAGCAGTGGTCGAGTGTTTTAGCAGCGTGAGTACAACAGTCAATGTGTTGATAGAACTTCAGCAGCCTTTTTCTACAATTTACTTTGTTAAAATCCCGTTACAATAAATACGGCCTCAGGATATGTGGTTTCCAGTTTGTATAAAGTCCAGTTAAGCTCTTTGAGGGCCGTCGTGGTATTGGCTTGAGGGGGGATATACACAGCTGCGACTATAACCGAAGAGAATTCTCTTGGGAGATAATACGGTTGGCATTTGATTGTGAGGTGTTCTAGGTCGGTTGAACAAAAGGACTTGAGTTCCTGTAGGTTATCACAATCACACCATGAGTCGTTAATCATGAAACATACACCCCCGCCCTTCTTCTTCCCAGAGAGATATTTATTCCTGTTTGCGCGATGAACTGAGAACCCAACTGGCAGGACGGACGCAGACAGTCTATCCTGAGAGAGCCATGTTTCTGTGTAACAGAGTATGTTACAATCCCTGATGTCTCTCTGGAAAGAAATCCTCGCCATGAGCTCGTCAACTTTAATCAAATCAAATCAAATCAAGTTTATTTTATATAGCCCTTCGTACATCAGCTAATATCTCGAAGTGCTGTACAGACACCCAGCCTAAAACCCCAAACAGCAAGCAATGCAGGTGTAGAAGCACGGTGGCTAGGAAAAACTCCCTAGAAAGGCCAAAACCTAGGAAGAAACCTAGAGAGGAACCAGGCTATGAGGGGTGGCCAGTCCTCTTCTGGCTGTGCTGGGTGGAGATTATAACAGAACTATGCCAAGATGTTCAAAATGTTCATAAGTGACAAGCATGGTCAAATAATAATCATGAATAATTTTCAGTTGGCTTTTCATAGCCGATCATCAAGAGTTGAAAATAGCAGGTCCGGGACAGGTGGCGGTTCCATAACCGCAGGCAGAACAGCTGAAACTGGAATAGCAGCAAGGCCAGGTGGACTGGGGACAGCAAGGAGCCATCACGCTCGGCAGCCCCGACGCACGGTCCCAGGGCTCAGGTCCTCCGAGAGAGAGAAAGAGAGAGAGAAGGAGAGAATTAGAGAGAGCCAAGATTTTCAAAATGTTCATAAATGACAAGCATGGTCAAATAATAATCAGGAATAAATGTCAGTTGGCTTTTCATAGCCGATCATTAAGAATTGAAAACAGCAGGTCTGGGACAGGTAGGGGTTCCATAACCGCAGGCAGAACAGTTGAACTTTATTATCTAGAGACTGAACAGTAGCGAGTAATATACTCGGAAGCGGTGGGTGGTGTGGGCACCTCCTAAGTTGGACTGGAAGACCACTCCGAGTACCTCTCCTCTGCCGGCGGTGTTTTGGGTCAGCCTCTGGAAACAGTTCAATTGACCAGTGGGGTGCGAACAAAGGATCCCCTTTGGGAAAGTCGTGTTCCTAGTCGTAATGCTGGTAGTGCTGGTGAGGTACCGTCGCTCTGATATCCAATAGTTCTTCCCGTCTGTATGTAGTAACACAAACAAATTCTGGGCTAATAATGTAAAAATAATACATAAAAAATAAATACTGCGTGAGGGAGTGAGAGTACGCGAATGTGAGTATGTGTGTGTCTCATCTGTAGCGACACACAGGGACAGGGCTCAAGTGGAATCAGTGTGTATTGATGGTGAAAGACCACACCATGAGTTAATGGATCCGTCATCACGTTAACATGTCATGATACTGAGTCTCTAGAGGACAGAGTAGTACAGCATTACGCTTGATATTTCTGGGGGACAACCTAATCACATTAACATATTGCCTGATCAGTGTATGTTTGTGTGTGTGTGTGTGTGTGTGTGTGTGTGTGTGTGTGTGTGTGTGTGTGTGTGTGTGTGTGTGTGTGTGTGTGTGTGTGTGTGTGTGTGTGTGTGAGAGAGAGAGAGATAGAGAGAGAAAAAAAATGGAGAGAAAGAGATAAAGAAAAGGAGACAGAGAGAAAAGGGGCCTTCTCAGTATCAGTGGGTAGTTTCTCCCATCCCCTCCTCTCTCTGTCTCTTGGCTGACAGTGAGTCTATGTTGTCAGGCCAGTTCAAACACACCGATGGCACTCTGCCTACTTTCCCCTCTACAAGAGGTATGTATGGCCATCACACATAGATAATCATGTGATGGTCTTCTAGCTCTTCAGCCCCTCTATGGAAACTCTGACCGGCCAGGAAGGTCCACACATCAAGTATGTCCATTTCTGATCGGAGCCTGGAAAACTAAGGTCAGAGGATTGAAATGAGAATGTCATTTCACAGACTCATTTCAATCTCCAAGTTGGTTTTGGTTTTCAGGAGAAAGGTCTGTGATCTTTATTTTATTCTACTGATTTTGGAAGTCGTGAGAGACCTCTCATTTTATAGACTGTCATACACGGCTGCACCAGAATGGAGATGCTGTTGCAGTTTCAACAGTAGAACTCCACGGCGTGGTGCCGTGGTTTACATACGGTCCGCTATTGTTCAACTGGAGTATGTGTGTGTGCGCTACAGAGCAATATATTTGCTCGGAACCAAGTGAGTTAAAAAGCCAATGCCATGTTTAGACAAAGTAATTCATATATTTCAGCTCTATTTTTCTATCCAGTGAATGGCTAGATAACATTTTAATTCCAATGGTAGAGCTGTAAATGTTATACAGAGATCCTGTGTGGCCTGTAGAGACAAAGACGTACAGTCTCTAAATAATAATGCCTTGTCTTAAACGTTGTTCATCAATCTTTAGCCACACTACTAACCCATGTGGCTCTACACACTCTGAAAGACATCCCACACACTCAAAATCTGATTATCACAATATAATTCCTGGGTGGAAACTCGAGCCCAGCTTGTATTTACAGTGGGCATATTTCAGAGCTTTTTAACCGTCGAAGCACCACGGTTTAGCAATCTCACCTGACAGACTGAATCCCTAACTGAGTCTGATTACATGCTATTCATCAGCCGACATGATCTGTTTACGCTGAGACTACCCACAGAACACTGAGACTGTGTGTGTGAGTCTGTGTGTGTGTGGGGGTGCTTGTGTTTACACCAAGAAATACACAGCACACTGAGTCAGTCACCTAATCCTGCTGGCAGCTGATTCCATTTGTGAAACGTTATTTGTTCAGTGTGGGCTGCAGCCTAACAACTAACACTGAGTCCACTCAAACCCAACTACTCCCTGCTTCTACTCTGTAAGACGTACAGACTGTAAATGGTCTGCAGAGCACCACCTATGTAACAGTACCATGTGTTTGTGGACTGTGTTTAGAGTTGAACTAATCGTAGTGTGCTGCCCTTAAGAGTTCTAAGATATAAATTCTTATTTACGGAGTTGGACTGCCATTCTTGTGTGATAACGTGAATTTCAGTCTGGAGCAAAACGTGAGATGTGCCCCTGTATCGTATTTATCCCGTGTCTGTGTTAGTGTGCTGAGAGAAAGTTAGAGTTGCTCACATGTTGCCTGTCTGTGCTTGGACTAAGGTTATGTGAATTTACCCCTATCCCTCTGCTATAGAATCACCAGTTTACACTAATCCCTGTGTTTCTAAGGCTCTCTGTGTCTCTGACATGGCTCTCTAGTTTCTTTGTGGGTAGTTCTGTGGTATATGTTAAGTTCTATCCCATTATAACCATAACTGTTACAAAACCAAGGGGGAGATAGAGGCTAAGGAGCTCACACGCAATGGACCACCCTCATCAAGTCTGTGTGTGTGTGTGTGTGTGTGTGTGTGTGTGTGTGTGTGTGTGTGTGTGTGTGTGTGTGTGTGTGTGTGTGTGTGTGTGTGTGTGTGTGTGTGTGTGTGTGTGTGTGTGTGTGTGTAAGAGTTAGTACGTCAGTGCAAGGATGTGTGTTAGCCTACAGTACATTCAGATTAGCTTTTGCAACAACTTTTTGAATAGCTATTGATAGCAGAATAATTGTTAATCATCCATATCCGGCATTCAATTTAACACCTTAAATTACAGACCAGAATGTCCCTGCCGTAATTACATGTAAAAATCATTAGCATTCCATATCATTCCATGCTAATCATATTTGGACGTTGGTGTTGTGTGATTATTGAACTTCCCGTATATTCAGGAGATAGAAATGTAATCCTGACACAGGTCTGCAAACAGCTGGTTGCCTTTCAGTTCTCCCTCCCTCCCTCTCTCTGGATCTAGAGCATACTGATGGAGAATACATGTTACCTCCAGAAGTCTCTTTACTCTGAACTGACAGACTGACTCCAGAATGGGCAGATCACTATGGAAATGAACACAGCAACCCTGGAGCGAGGGAGGGATGGAGAGAGAAAGAGAGGAGAAGGGGAGGAGAAAGAGGGGTAGAGAGTGAGAGAGCGAAAGAGAGAAAGAGGGAAAGAGAAATTGGGGGAGGGAGAGAGAGAGGGAAAGAGGCACTGGGAATGGGTCTCTGGGTTCATGTTAACTGTATATTTAGAGACAGCCGTCAAAACACAGCTCTCTCCTCAGAAAAACACTTACAGAATCATCAATCAAGATCACTGCACCTGTGTTTTGATGTGAACAATACATTCAGGAAACTCAAGAGTATTTTATATTTAAATACATTTTTGTCCTGTTTATATCCTCATGAGGATAGTGTAAGATATAAAAAGACCTGGTAAAGACCTGTCTTAGAAGACTTCAGGACAATGTTTTTGTTTGTCATGCTCCTGTTTGTAATAGACTTTGCTCTTAGTAATGACATGTTTATATTTGCAATTTTTTATTATATTTCTTACTCAGTAAATATCTTTAAAGTATCTTCTAGTGTCTTGAAGTCGCAAATAAAATGTGTTATTTATTATTATTATGTATTATTATAAAACCTTTAACACATTCTGATATGTAAGAATTCAACTAGGGGTTACTTAGAGTAGGCCCTCACTATGAACAGAGTAAGAGGTACAGCAGAAGGAAAGAGGAAAGGGTCTTGTGTAAACATGATTGCTGGTTGCTGGTTGCATGGCTGTAAGCCTGCTGATCACAGATACAGAGAAGTGAACAAACAGCACAGAGCTAAGGTCTACAGGGATAGCACTGGACTGTGATGCACGGAACCCACGAGAGGCTGTGTGCCATGGACCAGGCTGTGTGTGTCTGTGTGTCCACCTGCGTGTGTCAGCTTGCGTGTGTGCATGTCTGCGTGTGTGTGTGTGTGTGTGTGCGTGTGTGTGTGTGTGTGCGTGCGTGTGTTTGTGTCAGCTTGCGTGGGTGCATGTGTGTGTGTGTGTGTGCGTGTGTGTGTGTGTGTGTGGTTGTGTGTGTGTGTGTGTGTGTGTGTGTGTGTGTGCGTGTGTGTGTGCATGTGTTTGTGTCAGCTTGCATGTGAGGATGTGTGTGTGCGTGTGTCCCTATGGGTGCGGTGCAGTGGGAACGCCATGTTCAAAGAGAGGCCTAACAGTGATTTATTTGTTTGTTTGGCCTGTCAGCTTCTAATGAGACGATTGTTTCCTCAGCCCCCATCAGGAAATGCTTAGAGTCAGAGCTGGGATATATTGAGTTATATTAGAGAACTAGACCACTGAGTGAGAAGCATTGAATTCGAGCCATTGCAGGGTCAATTGGGGGTAACTTTGAATGGGATCAAACTCCTCTTTATTTAAACACACAACAAAAGCCTTCGTATCTGTGGTTCACATTAGTCATGCTTGTATTTTTTTATGGTCAAAACATTGGGGAAGACTAGAGCCATAGAACGCACCTTGGTTTCTGTGTAGTTCAAAGCTCTAACAGAATACTCACTCATCGGGACTCTCAACAGGCAGACAGGTGACTCTGATAGATTGAACGGTTCTACATCACACAGCATGTCACAGAACCTTATCATAAACAAAAGACCAGGGAAAGAGAAAGAGGAAGAAAGAGAGAGAGAGACAGAAGAGAAAGAAAGAGAGAGAGACAGAGAGGGAGAGCATGTGAGAGAGAATGAGAGAGAGAACGAGAGCAAGAACGAGAGAGAGAGAACAAGAGAGTGAGAGAGAGAGAGAGAGAGAGAGGCTGAATTGGCGTTGGGTTGGGGAAAAATCTGAAAGGAGCGTTTAGATCATCAGTTCTGTAGCTCTGGTCTGCAATCTGCTCCTCATAAGACATATTAACCAGCTTTCAGTTAATAACATCACATCACAGGCTTTAGTTCAACAGAGAAACCACTGAGCAATGCAGGCTAATTCATCCGTATAACCAGGACCAGGCTGTGTGTGTGTGTGTGTGCGTGTGTGTGTGTGTGTGTGTGTGTGTGTGTGTGCGTGTGTGTGTGTGTTTGTGTGTGTGTGTGTGTGTGTGTGTGTGTGTGTGTGTGTGTGTGTGTGTGTGTGTGTGTGTGTGTGTGTGTGTGTGTGTGTGTGTGTGTGTGTGTGTGTGTGTGTGTGTGTGTGTGTGTGTGTGTGTGTGTGTGCTTGTGAGAAAGAGAGTATGGGAGTTCCTTATTTTTGTTCTGCCCTGATATCCAGCCTGTGTTACACTCATTCTCTCTCTCTCATACCGTTTTGTTTTAAAGCTGCTGTTATTAAATGAGATAACAGATACGGCATTAATAAGGCCCATTTATTTCCTGCTGTAATCTGCCCCTCTCTCTCCCTCCCACACCGTAGCACCTGGTGAAAAATAACCCAGCCAGCCTCTCTTTATGACCTGCTTGCATCATGATATATCTCTTTGTCTTCCCCAGGTTATGGCCATTTCACCTCACAGTAACAATCCCTTCCAGTAGCCTCTACTATAACCCAATGTAATTACTGGCTATCTTTGATCTAATACAACCTTAGCTCCTCAGTTTAGTTCCTCACCCAGCATCTCCTATCTCATCTGGTCCTTTTGCTGTGGTGACTAAGTAGTGTATCTGTTTAGCTCCACAGTTATGGGAGGCTAGTGTGTGGTTTGGCTATCATCAGTCACAGGCCAGGGTAGTTAGCTGCAGCATTTACACTTTGTCTGAGTGCTTCATCATGATGACAAAGCGCTGCTGCAGAAACCTGTAAACCATAGCATCCATTTAGATACTAACAACAGGGGAAATGCTCTGTCTCATACCTACAGATGTAGGATCTTAATTTGAGTCATTTTGCTACAGCAGGAAAATAATCCTGAAGTAACAGGAAATGGGAATTATTATGTGTATTATTATTAATGGACATTTTTTGTAGAGGTTGATTCATTTTTCATTAGGGCAAATCAAGTCTTTTTTTTCAAACTTTTTAAGCCTTTTTAAACCTTGAAGACACTACTAGTTTGCATTTCCTGCTGTGCAGGAAAATTCTCAGCAACAAAAGAGTGATCAAATTAAGATAGTACATCTGTACCTGGTTTCAGTAGCAAACAGAACCGGCAAGGGGTGGAATGATGGAGGGATGGAGAGGAGAGGTAGACTGGGAGTGATGTGCAGACAGGCATGGCAAGAGGGATGACAATCAGGATAAGTGATGAGTAGAGATAGGGAGAGATACAGAGAGAGACAGACAGAGACAGAAAGAAGAATGGATATTCGCACAGGGATACAGTAGGATCCAAGACAGTGAAAAGGAAAAGAGAGAATGTTGTTGGGTGTCCCTCTTTCCATACCATTCTCCTCCCTCTGTCCCTCTTTCAGTCTCTCTCATCTCTAGTCATTCTGTTGACCGTGTCCCTGTCCTGACAGTAATCTCTGTAATAGGGCTGAAATCAAGTGATCTCATAGAGTCACTAAGGCCTCTATCTATACCCAAGCACGCACGCATGCACGCTACACACACACAGGCAGGGCTGTAACCAGGGTAGGTCCAGAAAGGGGGTGGTGGGTTCCTTCCTCGTATTAATATCAGTGACATAGTGGTGAAAATTGATAAAATGGATTTTGTTTGCCGTTTGACTGCGTGTTAATGCAGGCCTACAGGGAAGATAGGCCATGTCCAGATGTTTATATGGAAACATATCTTATTTTTTTAAGTTCCTAACTTGTTTGATAAGATTAGTACATCCCGAACCCTAGGTTTGGGAACCATTGTGCTATCCTCTCTCTGCTTACTTTCTCTCTCTCTGTCTCCTCTGCTTCTCCTGCATGCATTGCAGCCTGCCTCAGCCTCACCACTGAGTGACACATCACTGTCTGTCTCAGTAGCCTACTCTCTGTAAAGCAAAGTTATTATGAGAACTTAGTAGACAGTATTTTGCTCCTGCTGAGGTAGGCTCTGTTTTAACGTTAGCTTCTTACTTCATCCTTCTTGGATAAGGAATACTAGCCAGAGCCCTTCAACGTTACTGCAATAGAAGTCTCTGCCGGCAGCTAGCCATCTGACTGACATCAATAAGCGACTACCAGTTGTGCACTCATTCTCAGAGAGTCAGTTTTTGTTTGTTTTGGGGGATGTCTGTAGACACAGCAGGAGTCATGGGACTTTTTTAAAATGGCATTTTGTCCGGCATCTCGCGAACACACTGTCATCTGCGTCTCTAGTTTTGCCTACTTCTCTAGTGAGCTGTCTGCGAGCTGGGGTAGTTCGTTTCACGTCTCAGGCCCTTGGACTGTGCTACCGTGAGATGGCAGAGCCGTTTGAGAGAGTGGTGAATGTGCTATTAGAAGGCCAATCCAGGGGATGCCGGCGAACATAACGAACAAACCACCGTTCATTATTCCACTCGTTGGCAAAGAGCATGGCGAGATTAGAACTCAGTCAGGTCAAGAATATAAGCATTCTGTGTGTTGATCAACACTGGGAGCAATGTTAGATGTTGAACTGTAATTTATTTTCTTTATGGTGTACAAACTATCATTTTTATTTCAAATTAGAAAATATTACCTCGGTATGGACCTCGGTGTCCTCATATGTAGTTAGGGCCATGCACACAGGCACACACACACACCTTTGCATGCCACGTGTCTGTGATAACGTGTGTGTGTGTGTGTGTGTGTGTGTGTGTGTGTGTGTGTGTGTGTGTGTGTGTGTGTGTGTGTGTGTGTGTGTGTGTGTGTGTGTGTGTGTGTGTGTGTGTGTGTGTGTGTGTGTGTGTGTGTGTGTGTGTGTGTGTGTGTGTGTGTGTGTGTGTGTGTGTGTGTGTGTAGAGGGAGGAATCCATCACTGCCACAGGGTTTTAGCCTGGCCAGTGTGTGGCTGCTACACACAGAACACAAGGCCGTTTGAGAATGGCCATTTGGCCTTGATGGTACATTCCTGTCTTTGCCATGGACGACTGCATGGTCACACACACACACACACAGACTGGGTGGTGTTTGAGGTGGTATTTCATGCAGGAATAGGTTTCTATAAGTCACGCTAGCCCAGGGTTTTCCTTTAGACTCTTTTCTCTTGACCAATAACAAGTGGATAACTGGAAATGACAGTAAATACCTGACAGGATAGTTAAAGGAATAAAGGATCAAGCGTGACAGATAGGGATAAAGAATAAAGGGTGACAGATAGGGATAAAGAATAAAGGGTGACAGATAGGGATAAAGAATAAAGGGTGACAGATAGGGATAAAGAATAAAGGGTGACAGATAGGGATAAAGGATAAAGGGTGACAGATAGGGATAAAGAATAAAGGGTGACAGATAGGGATAAAGAATAAAGCGTGACAGATAGGGATAAAGAATAAAGGGTGACAGATAGGGATAAAGAATAAAGGGTGACAGATAGGGATAAAGAATAAAGCGTGACAGATAGGGATAAAGTATAAAGCGTGACAGATAGGGATAAAGAATAAAGGGTGACAGATAGGGATAAATAATAAAGGGTGACAGATAGGGAGAAGAATAAAGCGTGACAGATAGGGATAAAGGATAAAGGGTGACAGATAGGGAAAAAGGATAAAGGGTGACAGATAGGGATAAAGCTTAAAGGGTGACAGATAGAGATAAAGGATAAAGGGTGACAGATAGGGATAAAGAATAAAGGGTGACAGATAGGGATAAAGAATAAAGGGTGACAGATAGGGATAAAGAATAAAGCGTGACAGATAGGGATAAAGAATAAAGGGTGACAGATAGGGATAAAGAATAAAGGGTGACAGATAGGGATAAAGAATAAAGGGTGACAGATAAGGATAAAGGGTGACAGATAGGGATAAAGAATTCATACACATGTATTTAGATAAACCAATCCTAGTGGATGTATATGACAATCTGTTTCTCCTCCTAAGCCGTTTTATCAGACTTCTTCTGAGGTAAAAACTGAGCATATGATGGAGGATTAGAGTTATTTAGAGAGAGAGAAAGAGAGAGAGAGAGTTTATTATTGACATGAACAGGGTTGCAGATAAATCCAGGATATAGCGCAAATCTTAAGCTCCAACAGTGCAGGTCAAAGGGAAGTGAATGGGGGTGCAGGAGGGGGACAGGGGAGCAGGTAGCTGACTAGTGGTGGCTATTCAGCAGCCTGATGGTCTGGGGCAAGGGTGTCAAACTCATTCCATGGAGGGCCGAGTGTCTGTGGGTTTTTTGTTTTTTCCTTTCAACTACACAACCAGGTGAGGGGAGTTCTTTACTAATTACTAATCAATCAAGTACAAGGCAGGAGCGAAAACCCGCAGACACTCAGCCCGCCATGGAATGAGTTTGACGCATGTGGTCTGGGGGTAGAAGCTATTGACCAGCTGATATAAATCCTCCAACTTTCTCTACAGCACATTACTGCCTAGGAGAGATTAGCAGCAACTTCTCATAGTGTAGTGTGTGTATGTTGCGTGTGTGTGTGTGTGTATGTGTGTGTGTGTGTGTCCGTGCCTGTGTGCGCATGTGTGCGGGCGTGTGTGTGGAAACAAAAACATCATCATTGACCTAATATGCTGGGGAAGATAAATTGAGTAATTTAGTATTGCCTCATGTTTAATTGCTGGCTGGGTTTAATAGTGGAACTACAGTGAACAGGCAGTTCACCCGTGATCTCAGTGTTCAACGTCCATCCATGCCTGAGGATGTCGGGAGATGACGTTGGAACCGGCCACTAGGGGCAACAGTGAGTGCTGTGAGTTTTGTGGACGGGGATCCAGATGGACGTAAGCGTCTCCCTCTGATTCCAAAGGTTACATGTTCCAATCCAGCAATAGAAAGATATTTATATTTTTGTTTTAACCCTATCCCAAACCTTAACCCTTACCTTAACCATTGAGGTAATGCCTAAACTTTAAAATGTGATGTTTGAGAAACATGGATGAACGTCTAATACTGACGTGAGACTGTGAGAGCTTGTAGACAGTTAGATGCTTATAGTAATAATTACCATATTGATTTATAAGAATAGTCATTTTTTACCATGCAGATACTGAATGAGGGCAGTTTTCCTGTATGGGGAAAATAGTAGGAATCACACTAGGGACTAGTCTGACAGATGGGCTGAAGTCCAAACAATGGGCCAGTATGGTTTGTGTGTGAGTCCAGAAGTACACATGGGTATGTGGAGGAGGTCCGTGCCCCGTTCGTTTAAATGGAAATGATGCCTCTGTATGTGAGTGCGTATTTTTGTGCTTGCAGGTGTCTGTGCAGACATGTGTTTGTGCACTTGTGTCTGTGTATGCTTACATGTGTCTGCTTGCCTGCACCTACCTGTATCTGATAAGGAGAACCTAAGTCCTTGGTGAGTTCTGCTCTATCTTCCTAACCCTAACCCTAGCCTCAACCATAGCCTCATGTCCACATCCCAGTTCAACCCTAACCCTAGCCTCAACCATAGCCTCATGTCCACATCCCAGTTCAACTCTAACCCTAGCCTCAACCCTAGCCTCATGTCCACATCCCAGTTCAACCCTAACCCTAGCCTCAACCCTAGCCTCATGTCCACATCCCAGTTCAACTCTAACCCTAGCCTCAACCATAGCCTCATGTCCACATCCCAGTTCAACTCTAACCCTAGCCTCAACCCTAGCCTCATGTCCACATCCCAGTTCAACTCTAACCCTAGCCTCAGCCATAGCCTCATGTCCACATCCCAGTTCAACTCTAACCCTAGCCTCATGTCCACATCCCAGTTCAACCCTAACCCTAGCCTCAGCCATAGCCTCATGTCCACATCCCAGTTCAACTCTAACCCTAGCCTCAACCCTAGCCTCATGTCCACATCCCAGTTCAACTCTAACCCTAGCCTCAGCCATAGCCTCATGTCCACATCCCAGTTCAACTAAAACCCTAGCCTCAACCCTAGCCTCATGTCCACATCCCAGTTCAACCCTAACCCTAGCCTCAGCCAAAGCCTCATGTCCACATCCCAGTTCAACTAAAACCCTAGCCTCATGTCCACATCCCAGTTCAACCCTAACACTAGCCTCAACCATAGCCTCATGTCCACATCCCAGTTCAACCCTAACCCTCAACCATAGCCTCATGTCCACATCCCAGTTCAACTCTAACCCTAGCCTCAACCATAGCCTCATGTCCACATCCCAGTTCAACCCTAGCCTCAACCATAGCCTCATGTCCACATCCCAGTTCAACTCTAACCCTAGCCTCAACCATAGCCTCATGTCCACATCCCAGTTCAACCCTAACCCTAGCCTCAACCCTAGCCTCATGTCCACATCCCAGTTCAACTCTAACCCTAGCCTCAACCATAGCCTCATGTCCACATCCCAGTTCAACTCTAACCCTAGCCTCAACCATAGCCTCATGTCCACATCCCAGTTCAACTCTAACCCTAGCCTCAACCATAGCCTCATGTCCACATCCCAGTTCAACTCTAACCCTAGCCTCAACCATAGCCTCATGTCCACATCCCAGTTCAACCCTAACACTAGCCTCTGCCATAGCCTCATGTCCACATCCAGTTCAACCCTAACCCTAGCCTCAACCATAGCCTCATGTCCACATCCCAGTTCAACTCTAACCATAGCCTCATGTCCACATCCCAGTTCAACCCTAACACTAGCCTCAGCCATAGCCTCATGTCCACATCCCAGTTCAACCCTAACCCTAGCCTCAGCCATAGCCTCATGTCCACATCCCAGTTCAACTCTAACCCTAGCCTCAGCCATAGCTTCATGTCCACATCCCAGTTCAAACCTAACCCTAGCCTCAACCCTAGCCTCATGTCCACATCCCAGTTCAACCCTAACCCTAGCCTCAACCCTAGCTTCATGTCCACATCCCAGTTCAAACCTAACCATAGCCTCAACCATAGCCTCAACCATAGCCTCAACCCTGGCCTCATGTCTACATCCCGGTTCAACCCTAACCCTAGCCTCAACCATAGCCTCAACCATAGCCTCATGTCCACATCCCAGTTCAACTCTAACCCTAGCCTCAACCCTAGCCTCATGTCCACATCCCAGTTCAACTCTAACCCTAGCCTCAACCCTAGCCTCATGTCCACATCCCAGTTCAACCCTAACCCTAGCCTCAACCCTAGCATCAACCATAGCCTCATGTCCACATCCCAGTTCAACTCTAACCCTAGCCTCAACCCTAGCCTCATGTCCACATCCCAGTTCAACTCTAACCCTAGCCTCAGCCATAGCCTCATGTCCACATCCCAGTTCAACTCTAACCCTAGCCTCATGTCCACATCCCAGTTCAACCCTAACCCTAGCCTCAGCCATAGCCTCATGTCCACATCCCAGTTCAACTCTAACCCTGGCCTCAACCCTAGCCTCATGTCCACATCCCAGTTCAACTCTAACCCTAGCCTCAGCCATAGCCTCATGTCCACATCCCAGTTCAACTAAAACCCTAGCCTCAACACTAGCCTCATGTCCACATCCCAGTTACACCCTAACCCTAGCCTCAGCCATAGCCCCATGTCCACATCCCAGTTCAACTAAAACCCTAGCCTCATGTCCACATCCCAGTTCAACCCTAACACTAGCCTCAACCATAGCCTCATGTCCACATCCCAGTTCAACCCTAACCCTCAACCATAGCCTCATGTCCACATCCCAGTTCAACTCTAACCCTAGCCTCAACCATAGCCTCATGTCCACATCCCAGTTCAACCCTAGCCTCAACCATAGCCTCATGTCCACATCCCAGTTCAACTCTAACCCTAGCCTCAACCATAGCCTCATGTCCGCATCCCAGTTCAACCCTAACCCTAGCCTCAACCCTAGCCTCATGTCCACATCCCAGTTCAACTCTAACCCTAGCCTCAACCATAGCCTCATGTTCACATCCCAGTTCAACTCTAACCCTAGCCTCAACCATAGCCTCATGTCCACATCCCAGTTCAACTCTAACCCTAGCCTCAACCATAGCCTCATGTCCACATCCCAGTTCAACTCTAACCCTAGCCTCAACCATAGCCTCATGTCCACATCCCAGTTCAACCCTAACACTAGCCTCAGCCATAGCCTCATGTCCACGTCCCAGTTTAACCCTAACCCTAGCCTCAACCATAGCCTCATGTCCACATCCCAGTTCAACTCTAACCATAGCCTCATGTCCACATCCCAGTTCAACCCTAACACTAGCCTCAGCCATAGCCTCATGTCCACATCCCAGTTCAACCCTAACCCTAGCCTCAGCCATAGCCTCATGTCCACATCCCAGTTCAACTCTAACCCTAGCCTCAGCCATAGCTTCATGTCCACATCCCAGTTCAAACCTAACCCTAGCCTCAACCCTAGCCTCATGTCCACATCCCAGTTCAACCCTAACCCTAGCCTCAACCCTAGCTTCATGTCCACATCCCAGTTCAAACCTACCCATAGCCTCAACCATAGCCTCAACCATAGCCTCAACCCTAGCCTCATGTCCACATCCCAGTTCAACTCTAACCCTAGCCTCAACCATAGCCTCATGTCCACATCCCAGTTCAACTCTAACCCTAGCCTCAGCCATAGCCTCATGTCCACATCCCAGTTCAACTCTAACCCTAGCCTCATGTCCACATCCCAGTTCAACCCTAACCCTAGCCTCAGCCATAGCCTCATGTCCACATCCCAGTTCAACTCTAACCCTAGCCTCAACCCTAGCCTCATGTCCACATCCCAGTTCAACTCTAACCCTCAGCCATAGCCTCATGTCCACATCCCAGTTCAACTAAAACCCTAGCCTCAACCCTAGCCTCATGTCCACATCCCAGTTCAACCCTAACCCTAGCCTCAGCCATAGCCTCATGTCCACATCCCAGTTCAACTAAAACCCTAGCCTCATGTCCACATCCCAGTTCAACCCTAACACTAGCCTCAACCATAGCCTCATGTCCACATCCCAGTTCAACCCTAACCCTCAACCATAGCCTCATGTCCACATCCCAGTTCAACTCTAACCCTAGCCTCAACCATAGCCTCATGTCCACATCCCAGTTCAACCCTAGCCTCAACCATAGCCTCATGTCCACATCCCAGTTCAACTCTAACCCTAGCCTCAACCCTAGCCTCATGTCCACATCCCAGTTCAACCCTAACCCTAGCCTCAACCCTAGCCTCATGTCCACATCCCAGTTCAACTCTAACCCTAGCCTCAATCATAGCCTCATGTTCACATCCCAGTTCAACTCTAACCCTAGCCTCAACCATAGCCTCATGTCCACATCCCAGTTCAACTCTAACCCTAGCCTCAACCATAGCCTCATGTCCACATCCCAGTTCAACTCTAACCCTAGCCTCAACCATAGCCTCATGTCCACATCCCAGTTCAACCCTAACACTAGCCTCAGCCATAGCCTCATGTCCACATCCCAGTTCAACCCTAACCCTAGCCTCAACCATAGCCTCATGTCCACATCCCAGTTCAACTCTAACCATAGCCTCATGTCCACATCCCAGTTCAACCCTAACACTAGCCTCAGCCATAGCCTCATGTCCACATCCCAGTTCAACCCTAACCCTAGCCTCAGCCATAGCCTCATGTCCACATCCCAGTTCAACTCTAACCCTAGCCTCAGCCATAGCTTCATGTCCACATCCCAGTTCAAACCTAACACTAGCCTCAACCCTAGCCTCATGTCCACATCCCAGTTCAACCCTAACCCTAGCCTCAACCCTAGCTTCATGTCCACATCCCAGTTCAAACCTAACCATAGCCTCAACCATAGCCTCAATACTAGCCTCATGTCTACATCCCGGTTCAACCCTAACCCTAGCCTCAACCATAGCCTCAACCATAGCCTCAACCCTAGCCTCATGTCTACATCCCAGTTCAAACCTAACCCTAGCCTCAACCATAGCCTCAACCATAGCCTCAACCCTAGCCTCATGTCTCATCCCGGTTCAACCCTAATCCTAGCCTCAACCATAGCCTCCACAATAGCTTAATGTCGAGATCCTGGTTCAATTTAGCCTCAACCCTAATCCTAATCCTAACCCTAACCCTGACCCTAGCTCCAACCCTAACCCTAGCCATAATCCTAACCCTAACCCTAGCCCAGGTTGTTTATCATATAGCAAGTATTACAGTAAAGTCAACATGAATCCAGCACGTTTATTTGTTTAGACATGATTTGTTTAGACATGGTGTCAAATAATCTACACTCTTCCAGGTAGAACCCTTTTGAGTTCCATGTAGAACCCTTTCCACAGAGGGTTCTACATGGAAGTTTGTTGGTCAGATGTTATTGGTTCTTCGGCTGTCCCCATAGGAGAACCCTTTTTGGTTCTAGGTAGAACCCTTTTTGCTTCCAGGTAGAACTCTTTTGCATTCCATGTAGAACCCTCTGTGGAAAGGGTTCTACATGGAATGCAAAAGAGTTCTACCTGGAAGCAAAAAGGGTTCTACCTAGATCCAAAAAGGGTTCTACCTTGAACCAAAAAGGGTTCTCCTATGGGGACAGCCGAAGAACCAATAACATCTGACCAACAAACTAACCTGTCAGTACATGATGTTTGTTCATTTCTTTTTCAAGAAATATTCAAACACACTACACTGGGTGGTTATGGCTGACATGCGCCTCTATCCGTATCAGAGATGACTCTCACAAAGAAAATACAGAAAGTCAATAGAAAACAATCAGAGGGAGATCAGTCAGTGAGGGGGAGTTGACAGGTTTTCTCTTTTCCTGGACGGAGGGATTTTGTCGCCTCGGCAAGCTCTTCATATCTCATAGAGATAATATCGCTGGTACATGACATGAGCCCTGAATATTATTTTCATCCATTTATATGAATGGCATGGAAAGACTTTAACATCCCATGTCCATCTGTAATCCAAATGGCTTCCACTGGCAGGTCTGATGAGGCCTTTGTGTGTGTGCGTGCGTGTGTGTGTGTGTGTGTGCGTGTGTGTGTGTGTGTTAGTGCTACTGTTACAGGGGAGATCCAATCTTATGACTGCCTCTCCCTGTCAGCTTTTCTCCGACTTGTCCAAACACACACACTCTTATCTAAATAGGATTAAACAGTAATTTTCTTATCCTCTATCAGACAGGATTGGCCCAAACCAAGTCCTATGAATGTTAATGGGAACTGTCATCTGAAACGCAGACTTCAGCAAAATGCATTTTATTAGTGGTTTAGTGGAAGAAAGCATTAGTATAATTATAATGAGATATTATGTGTACTGTTTCAGTTGTTCTTATCTATGCGGCTGTATATTATGGGGATGTTGTATATCCCTCGGTTCTGGTACTCTCTGTATATAGAAATGTTATTTTTACTCGTCATTGTTATGCGTTATTCACTGTGTATTTATTCCTCGTGTCACTATTTAAATTTTTTATTTTAAATCTTTAACTCTGTATTGTTGAGAAAGGGCCCGTAAGTAAGCATTTCACTGTTAGTCTACACCTGTTGTTTATGAAGCATGTGACAAATACATTATGATTAGAAAATGTGATGATAAAATGAACCCAAACGTGAACTGTATTGGACCAATGTGAACTACTCCTTTGCGTCATGTGTGTCTCTGTGCTATTAAATACTAATAACATAGAGCCTGTAAATAAATAATAATTTCCTAACAGATGATGTAGTATAAAACAATAATTCAAGGACAGCTTTTTTCCATCTACGTAACATTGCAAAAATCAGAAACTTTCTGTCCAAAAATGATGCAGATTTAGCCATGCTTTTGTTACTTCTAGGTTAGACTACTGCAATGCTCTACTTTTCGGCTACCCGGATAAAGTACTAAATAAACTTCAGTTAGTGCTAAATACGGCTGCTAGAATCCTGACTAGAACCCCAAAATATGATCATATTACTCCAGTGCTAGCCTCCCTACACTGGCTTCCTGTTAAGGCAAGGGCTGATTTCAAGGTTTTACTGCTAACCTACATAGCATTACATGGGCTTGCTCCTACCTATCTTTCCGATTTGGTCCTGCCGTACATACCTACACGTATGCTACGGTCACAAGACGCAGGCCTCCTAATTGTCCCTAGAATTTCTAAGCAAACAGCTGGAGGCAGGGCTTCTCCTATAGAGCTCCATTTTTATGGAATGGTCTGCCTACCCATGTGAGAGATGCAGACTCGGTCTCGACCTTTAAGTCTTTACTGAAGACTCATCTCTTCAGTGGGTCATATGATTGAGTGTAGTCTGGCCCAGGAGTGTGAAGGTGAACGGAAAGGCTCTGGAGCAACGAACCGCCCTTGCTGTCTCTGCCTGGCCGGTTCCCCTCTCTCCACTGGGATTCTCTGCCTCTAACCCTATTACAGGGGCTGAGTCACTGGCTTACTGGTGCTCTTTCATGCCGTCCCTAGGAGGGGTGCGTCACTTGAGTGGGTTGAGTCACTGACGTGATCTTCCTGTCTGGGTTGGCGCCCCCCCTTGGGTTGTGCCGTGGCGGAGATCTTTGTGGGCTATATTCGGCCTTGTCTCAGGATGGTAAGTTGGTGGTTGAAGATATCCCTCTAGTGGTGTGGGGGCTGTGCTTTGGCAAAGTGGGTGGGGTTATATCCTTCCTGTTTGGCCCTGGGTATCATCGGATGGGGCCACAGTGTCTCCTGACCCCTCCTGTCTCAGCCTCCAGTATTTATGCTGCAGTAGTATATGTGTCGGGGGTCTAGGGTCAGTTTGTTATATCTGGAGTACTTCTCCTGTCTTATCCGGTGTCCTGTGTGAATTTAAGTATGCTCTCTCTAATTCTCTCTTTCTCTCTTTCTTTCTCTCTTTCTTTCTCTCTTTCTTTCTCTCTCTCGGAGGACCTGAGCCCTAGGACCATGCCTCAGGACTACCTGGCATGATGACTCCTTGCTGTCCCCAGTTCACCTGGCCGTGCTGCTGCTCCAGTTTCAACTGTTCTGCCTGCGGCTATGGAACCCTGACCTGTTCACCGGACGTGCTACCTGTCCCAGACCTGCTGTTTTCAACTCTCTAGAGACTGCAGGAGCGGTAGAGATACTCTTAATGATCGGCTATGAAAAGCCAACTGACATTTACTCCTGAGGTGCTGACTTGCTGCACCCTCGACAACTACTGTGATTATTATTATTTGACCATGTTGGGTAATTTATAAACATTTGAACATCTTGGCCATGTTCTGTTATAATCTCCACCCGGCACAGCCAGAAGAGGACTGGCCACGCCTCATAGCCTGGTTCCTCTCTAGGTTTCTTCCTAGGTTTTGGCCTTTCTAGGGAGTTTTTCCTAGCCACCGTGCTTCTACACCTGCATTGCTTGCTGTTTGGGGTTTTAGGCTGGGTTTCTGTACAGCACTTTGAGATATCAGCTGATGTAAGAAGGGCTATATAAATACATTTGATTTGATTTGATTTATAATATCAAACTAAATATTCAAAGTATCTTACACAAGATGCAGAGTGCATGTCTGACTCCAGGTGAGTACCAGACAAGACTCAGTTATTGTCATGCCCTGACCTTAGAGATCCTTTTTATGTCTCTATTTTGGTTTGGGCAGAGCGTGAGTTGGGGTGGGCATTCTATATTTTGTTCAATGTTGTCTAGTTCTATGTGTTTGGCCGGGTGTGGTTCTCAATCAGAGGCAGCTGTCTATCGTTGTCTCTGATTGAGAACCATACTTAGGTAGCCTTTTTTCCACCTGTGTGTTGTGGGTAGTTGTTTTCTGTTTTGTGTCTGCACCAGTCAGAACTGTTTCGGTCGTTATCTTTGTTATTTTTGTTATTTCAGTGTTCAATAAATAATATGAACACGTACCACGCTGCACCTTGGTCCTCTCCTTCCAACAGCCGTTACAGTTATACAGTGCCTTCAGAAAGTATTCACACCCCTTTACTTTTTCCACATGTTGTTGTGTTACAGCCTGAATTGTCATTTGATTAAATTGAGATGTTGTGTCACTGATCTACACACAATATCCCATCATGTCAAAGTTGAATTTTGTTTGTAGGACATTTTTGGAATTAATTGCAACGAGTGCGCTGAGTCGGGAAGCAAGTTCAGAGAGTGAATGTTTTTAATAAAATAAACAGAACATAATACAAAACAAGAAACACAAACAACCTACAGACAGGAAAGAGAAACAGAAACGATGACAACTGGGGAAGAAACCAAAGGGAGTGACATATAAAGGGCAGGTATTCAAGGAGGTGATGGAGTCCAGGTGAGTGTCATTATGCGCAGATGCGTGTAAAGCTGGTGACAGGTGTGCGCACCATAACGAGCAGCCTGGTGACCTAGAGGCCGGAGAGGGAGCACACTTGACATTAATAAAAAATAAAAAAAATGAAATGTCTTGAGTCAATAAGTATTCAACCCCTTTTTATGGCAAGCCTAAATACGTTCAGCAGTAAAAATGTGCTGAACCAATTGCCTAATAAGTTCCATGGACTCATTCCGTGTTCAATAATTTGAATGACTACACCATCTCTGTACCCTACACATACAAGTATCTGTAAGGTTCCTGAATTTCTTAGTGAATTTCAAGCACAAATTCAATAACAAAGCCCAGGGAGGTTTGTCAATGCCTCGCAAAGAAGGAAAGCGATTGGTAGATGTGTAAAAAAATCGCTGAATATCCCTTTGAGCATGGTGAAGTTATTAATTAAGCTTTGGATGGTGTATCAATACACCCAGTCACTACAAAGATACAGATACTCAGTTGCCGGAGAGGAAGGAAACTGTTCAGGGATTTCACAAAGAGGTCAAAACAGTTATCGAGTTTAATGGTTGTGATATGAGAAAACTGAGGATGGATCAACAACATTGTGGCTAGTGAAAATAAGGAAGCCTGTACAGAATAAAACATATTTTTTTAAATGCATCCTGTTTGCAACAAGGCACTTACGTAAAATGGCAAATCATTTGACAAAGACATTTACTTTTTGTCTTGAATACAAAGCATTATGTTTGGGGCAAAATCCAACACAACATATCACTGAGTACCACTCCTCATATTTTAAAGTATGGTAGTGGCTGCATCATGTTATGGGCAATATTCCCTCTAAACTGTGCGCGTACGCCAGGCTGAGGAGAGACTGGAGATTGAACTTCAAGGAGATTGAACTTCACCGAGTTCATTTTTACTATGTAGATACATTTTAAAAAATCATTTATTTTTATTTATTTTTTCATTTCACCTTTATTTAACCAGGTAGGCCAGTTGAGAACAAGTTCTCATTTACAACTGTGACCTGGCCAAGATAAAGCAAAGCAGTGCAACACAAACAACAACACAGTTACACATGGAATAAACAAATGTACAGTCAATAACACAATAGAAAAAATATATATACAGTGTGTGCAAATGAGGTAAGATTAGGGAGGTAAGGCAATAAATAGGCCATAGTGGCGAAGTAATTACAATATAGCAATTAAACACTGGAGTGATAGATGTGCAGAAGATGAATGTGCAAGTAGAGATACTGGGGTGCAAAGGATCAACAACAAAAAATAACAATATGGGGATGAGGTATTTGGATGGGCTATTTACAGATGGGCTATGTACAGCTGCAATGATCTCTGAGCTGCTCTGACAGTTGATGCTTATAGTTAGTGAGGGAGATATGAGTCTCCAGCTTCAGGGATTTTTGCAATTCGTTCCAGTCATTGGCAGCAGAGAACTGGAAGGAAAGGAGGCCAAAGGAGGAATTGGCTTTGGGGGTGACAAGTGAAATGTACCTGCTGGAGCGCGTGCTATGGGTGGGTGCTGCTATGGTGACCAGTGAGCTGAGATAAGGCGGGGCTTTACCTAGCAAAGACTTATAGATGACCTGGAGCCAGTGGGTTAGGCGATGAATATGAAGCGAGGGCCAGCCAACGAGAGCATACAGGTCGCAGTGGTGGGTAGTATATGGGGCTTTGGTGACAAAACTAATGGCACTGGGATAGACTGCATCCAATTTGCTGAGTAGAGTGTTGGAGGCTATTTTGTAAATGACATCGCCGAAGTCAAGGATCGGTAGGATAGTCAGTTTTACGAGGGTATGTTTGGCAGCATGAGTGAAGGATGCTTTGTTCCAAAATAGGAAGCCGATTCTAGATTTAATTTTGGATTGGAGATGCTTAATGTGAGTCTCGAAGAAAAGTTTACAGTCTAACCAGACACGTAGGTATTTGTAGTTGTCCACATATTCTAAGTCAGAACCGTTCAAAGTAGTGATGCTGGACGGGCGGGCAGGTGCGGGCAGCGATCGGTTGAAGAGCATGCATTTAGTTTTACTTGCATTTAAGAGCAGTTGGAGGCCATGGAAGGAGAGTTGTATGGCATTGAAGCTCATCTGGAGGTTAGTTAACACAGTGTCCAAAGAATGGCCAGATGTACACAGAATGGTGTCATCTGCGTAGAGGTGGATCAAAGAATCACCAGCAGCAAGAGCGACATCATTAACTTCTCTAGGGTAGGGGGCAGCATTCGGAATTTTGGATGAAAAGCATGCCCAAATTAAACTGCCAGCTACTCATCCCCAGAAGATAAGATTTGCATATTATTAGTAGATGTGGATAGAAAACACTCTGAAGTTTCTAAAACTGTTTTGAATCATGTCTGTGAGTATAACATAACTTATTTAGCAGGCGAAACCCCGAGGACAAACCATTCAGATTTTTTGTTGTTGTTGAGGTCACTCTCTTTTCAATGGAATTTAATTGGGAATCTAGATTTCTAAGGGACCTTCTTGCAGTTCCTATCGCTTCCACTGGATGTCAACAGTCTTTAGAAATTGGTTGAGGTTATTCCTTTGTGTAGAAGTACGGCCATCTTGAACGAGGGTCACTCGAAGTGTCCTGTTTGTTAGAGGCACGTGACCAGAAAGCTAGCTACAGTTTGTTTTAATCCTGTATTGAACACAGATCATCCCGTCTTCAATTTTATCGATTATTTACGTAAAAAAATACCTAAAGTTGTATTACAAAAGTAGTTTGAAATGTTTTGGCAAAGTTTACAGGTAACCTTTGAGATATTTTGTAGTCATGTTTCACAAGTTGGAACCGGTGTTTTTCTGGATCAAACGTGCCAAATAAATTGATATTTTGGATATATATCGACGGAATTAATCGAACAAAAGGACCATTTGTGATGTTTATGGGACATATTGGGGTGCCAACAACAGAAGCTCGTCAAAGGTAAGGCATGAATTATATTTTTATTTCTGCGTTTTGTGTCGCACCTGCAGGGTTGAAATATGCTTCTCTCTCTTTGTTTACTATGGTGCTATCCTCAGATAATAGCTTCATTTGCTTTCGCCGAAAAGCCTATTTGAATTCTGACATGTTGGCTGGATTCACAACCAGTGTAGCTTTAATTTGGTCTCTTTCATGTGTGATTTAATGAAAGTTTGATTTTTATAGTAATTTATTTGAATTTGGCCCTCTGCATTTTCTCTGGCTTTTGGCCAAGTGAGACAGTAGCGTCCCGCCTAAACTCAGATTTTTGGATATAAATATGAACTTTACCGAACAAAACATACATGTATTGTGTAACATGAAGTCCTATAAGTGTCATCTGATGAAGATCATCAAAGGTTAGTGATTCATTTTATCTCTATTTCTGCTTTTTGTTACTCCTCTCTTTGGCTGGAGAAATGGCTGTCTTTTTCTGTGATTTGGCTCTGACCTAACATAATCGTTTGGTGTGCTTTCGTCGTAAAACCTTTTTGAAATTGGACACTGTGGCTGGATTTCCAACAAGTGTATCTTTAAAATGGTGTAAAATACTTGTATGTTTGAGGAATTTAAATTATGGTATTTCTGTTGTTTTGAATTTGGCGCCCTGCAGTTTCACTGGCTGTTGACGAGGTGGGACGCTAGCGTCCCACATACCCTAGAGAAGTTAATGTATACAGAGAATAGAGTCGGCCTGAGAATTTAACCCTGTGGCACCCCCATAGAGACTGCCAGAGGTCCGGACAACAGGCCCTCCGATTTGACACACTGAACTCTATCTGAGAAGTAGTTTGTGAACCGAGGCAGTTATTTGAGAAACCAAGGCAGTTGAGTCTGCCGATACGAATGTGGTGATTGACAGTCGAAAGCCTTAGCCAGGTCAATGAATACGGCTGCACAGTATTGTCTTTTATCGATGGCGGTCATGATATCGTTTAGGACCTTGAGCGTGGCTGAGGTGCACCCATGACCAGCTCGGAAACCAGATTGCATAGCGGAGAAGGTACGGTGGGAATCGAAATGGTCGGTGATCTGTTTGTTAACTTGGCTTTCGAAGACCTTAGAAAGGCAGGGTAGGATAGATATATGGGTCTGTAACGGTTTGGGTATAGAGTGTCTCCCCCATTGAAGCGGGGGATGACCGCGGCAGCTTTCCAATCTTTGGGGGATCTCAGACGATACGAAAGAGAGGTTGAACAGGCTAGTAATAGGGGTGCAACAATTGCGATAATTTTTAGAAAGAGAGGGTCCAGATTGTCTAGCCCAGCTGATTTGTAGGGGTCCAGTTTTTGCAACTCTTTCAGAACATCAGTTATCTGGATTTGGGTGAAAGAGAAATGGGGGAGCCTTGGGCAAGTTGCTGTGTGGGGTGCAGGGCTGTTGACCCGGGGTAGGAGTAGCCAGGTGGAAAGCATGGCCAGCCGTAGAAAAATGCTTATTGAAATTCTCAATTATCGTGGATTTATCGGTGGTGACAGTGTTTCCTAGCTTCAGTGCAGTGGGTAGCTGGGAGGAGGTGCTCTTATTCTCTCTCCATGGACTTTACAGTGTCCCAGAACTTTTGGGAGTTTGTGCTACAGGAAGCAAATTTCTGTTTGAAAAAGCTAGCCTTTGCTTTCCTAACTGCCTGTGTATATTGGTTCCTAACTTCCCTGAAAAGTTGGATATCGCAGGGGCTATTCGATGCTAATGCAATTCTTCACAGGATGTTTTTGTGCTGGACAAGGGCAATCAGGTCTGGAGTGAACCAAGGGCTATATCTGTTCTTGGTTCTAAATTTTTTTAATGGGGCATGCTTTTTTCAAATGATATCAGCCAAGGGCGTAACTTTGGTTTTAGAAGTGGGGGGACATAATATACGTATATATCAAAAACTTGTTTTGGGTAGATCAGCTTTTATATTGCAGATAGATTGTGGCTTCATTCAAAGTAAATGTCTGCATAATTTCCAATTGGCCATATTTTTTTTGTTTGTAAATATATACAGTACAAGTCAAAAGTTTGGACACAGCTCCTCATTCAAGGGTTTTTCTTTATGTTTACTATTTTATACATTGTAGAATAATAGTGAAGACATCAAAACTTTGAAATAACACATATGGAATAATGTAGTAACCAAAAAAGTGTTAAACAAATCAAAATGTATTACATATTTGAGATTCTTCAAAGTAGCCACCCTTTGCCTTGATGATAGCTTTGCACACGCTTGGCATTCTCTCAACCAGCTTCATGAGGTAGTCACCTCGAATGCATTTCAATTAACAGGTGTGCCTTGTTAAAAGTTAATTTGTGGAATTTTCATTTTGAGCCAATCAGTTGTGTTGTGACAAGGTAGGGTTGGTATACAGAAGATATCCCTATTTGGTAAAAGACCGAATCCATATTATGTCAAGAACAGCTCAAATAAGCAAAGAGAAACAATAGTCCATCATTACTTTAAGATCAGTCAATCCAGAAAATGTCAAGAACTTTGAACATTTCTTCAAGTGCAGTCGCAAAAACCATCAAGTGCTATGATGAAACTGGCTCTCATGAAGACTGCCACAGGAAAGGAAGACCCAGAGTTACCTCTGCTGCAGAGGATACGTTCATTAGAGTTACCAGCCTCAGAAATTGCAGCCCAAATAAATGCTTCGCAGAGTTCACGTAAGAGACTCATCTCAACATCAACTGTTCAGAGGAGTGAATCAGGCCTTCATGATCAAATTGCTGCAAAGAGAGCACTACTAAAAGACACCAATAATAAGAAGAGACTTGCTTGGTCCAAGAAACACAAACAATGGACATTAGACGGGTGGAAATCTGCCTTTGGTCTGATGAGTCCAAATGTGAGATTTTTGGTTCCAAAAAGAGTAGGTGAACAAATGATCTCCGCATGTGTGGTTCCCACCATGAAGCATGGAGGACACTGTCTGTGATTTATTTATAATTCAAGGCACACTTAGTCCGCATGGCTACCACGGGATGGCTACCACAGCATTCTGCAGCGATATGCAATCCCATCTGGTTTGCGCTTAGTGGGTCTATCATCTGTTTTTCAACAGGACAATGACCCAAAACACACCTCCAGGCTGTGTAAGGTCTATTTGACCAAGAAGGAGAGTGATAGTGCTGCATCAGATGACCTGGCCCCACAATCACCCGATCTCAACCCAATTGAGATGGTTTGGGATGAGTTGGACCGCAGAGTGAAGGAAAAGCAGTCAACAAGTGCTCAGCATATGTAGTAACTCCTTCAAGACTGTTGGAATAGCATACCTAATGAAGCTGGTTGAGAGAATGCCAAGAGTGTGCAAAACTGTCGAGGCAAGGGGTGACTACTTTGATGAATCTAAAATCTAAAATATATTTTGATTTGTTGAACACTTTTTTGGTTACTACATGATTCACATGAGCACAGTAAACTGGTCTTCCCTGGCTGTCTGACCCTGCTGGGAATCTATAAAAACGGCTCAAGAGAAAGTGCAAGGCTCTCCAACTCTGCTCTCTTTAAACTACATCTTGTAAGGTTCTGTATTTATTCTCTTAGTCAACCTTGGGTTCTGTTTCGTTGTGAGCTTAAAGGTAGCCCTGTTTCTTTGTTCTTGAACATAGCCCTGTCTTTCATTTTTGTTCATTGATTTAACCTGTGTTAGTTAATCACCTGGTCTCATCAGCTCCTTATTTAGTTCAGTTCCTTCTGTTCTTGTCATGCCCTGATCTGTTTCACCTGTCCTTGTGATTGTCTCCACCCCCTCCAGGTGTTGCTTATTTTCCCCAGTGTATTTATCCCTGTGTTTTCTGTCTCTCTGTGCCAGTTTGTCTTGTATGTTTCCAAGTCAACCAGTGGTTTTCCCATTCTCCTTTTTCTAGTCCTCACAGTTTTGACCGTTGCCTGTTTCTGGACTTTTACCCGCCTGCCTTGACCATGAGCCTGTCTGCCACTCTGTAGCTCCTGGACTCTGATCTGGTTTTGACATTTTGCCTGTCCACGACCAATCTCTTGCCTACCTCTTTGGATTAAAATTGTAAGACTCCAACCATCTGCCTCCTGTGTCTGCATTTGGGTCTCGCCTTGTGCCTTGATAGTTTGTGCCTTTGTGAGGTACTGTTCGCTTTGCCTCTACTAAGCCTTATCCTAGCTCGTTTGTGAGAACCAGTTATAACCTTCAGTCGTAGTTTTGATTCACCTGCCTCTTTGCTTACCTGTGTATGACCATTGCCTTCCTGTGACCATGATTCCTGCCTTCTGCAAAAGCGAAATAAACACCTGCCGCGCTCTGTGCTTTAATCTACACCTTTTAAATAACAGAATACCTAACCTAAAAATGGAATGGATTCAGCAGAGTTACAGGGGCGCCTAACCCAGCAAGAGGAGCGTATGGAGGAAATCTGCCATCTTCTCCTCCAGCCTATCCCTACTCCCCTGATGCCAGGTATTGTAACCCATAGTCCTACTAAATTCATATCCATACCTGGAAAATATGACTGTTCACCTGGGAAATGTCAGGGACTTCTGACGCAATGCAGCAAATACATTGAGCACAACTCCACTAACTTCGCCACAGACAAGAGCAGGGTGGATTTTGTTGTCTCTACTCACAGGCAAAGCCCTGGGTTGGGCCACCACCATATGGACTGCCAACAGCACAGAACTCGGATCCAAGACCCATTTCTACACCCTCTTCAAAGAGGTATTTGATCGCTCTCCTTCCGGTCGTCCTATAGGAGACCGCCTCATAGAACTTCAACAAGGACGCAATTCAGCTGCCGTGTACGCCCACGAGTTCCGCACCATGGCTGTAGGGAGTGGATGGAGTGAGGCTGCTTTACTTACCGTCTACCGAAGAGGGGTTAACAGGACAATTCAGGCAGAGCTGACCTGTGGAGGTGACCTTCAGGATTTAAATCAATACATTCGTATCTTCATTGACCAACTCATCGCCGACCACCAAAGAACTCTGCCTCCCAGGAACCCAAAACCTTCTCTTTCCATGATTCCGTCATCCCGTCTGACTTTTCCAGAGCCCATGCAGGTGGGCCCTGCTCCTCTCCCGTGTATCGAACTTCAAAGGCGGATCCAAGAAGGGCTCTGCCTATACTGTGGGGGGAAAGATCTACTCAGCAACTGTAAGGGTCTGTATTTATTTTCTTAACCTTGTGTTCTTGAACATAGCCCTAACTGTCTTTCATTTTTGTTTGTTGGTTTCAGCTGTTAGTTACTCAACTGGTCTCATCAGCTCCTTATTTAGTTCAGTTCATTCTGTTTGTGCCTTTTGTGAGGTATTGTTCGTTTTGACTCAACTAAGCCTTTTCCTAGCTTGTTTGTGAGAACCAGTTAGAGCCTCCAGTCCAAGTTTTGATTCACCTGCCTGTTTGCCTACCTGTATATGACCATTGCCTGTCTGTGACCACAATTCCTGCCTTCTGTGAAGGTGAAATAAACAACTGCCGCGCTCTGCGTGAGAATCTACACCTTCTTCATTACACATCTAGCATGTTTGCTGATATAGATCAGTAATACAATGTAAGGGCCATGTGAGAATCTCTGGCAATTTAAGTTATTTTTGCGCATTTGATGTTGCGTATAGGGTGGAAAATTGCTGGGACCATGGCAGGCAAGGGAGCTGTATCACATACAGTTGAAGTAGGAAGTTTACATACACCTTAGCCTAATACATTAACTCAGTTTTTCACAATTCCTGACATTTAATCCTAGTAAAAATTACCTGTCTTAGGTCAGTTAGGATCACAACTTAATTTTAAGAATGCGAAATGTCAGAATAATAGTAGTGATTTATTAAAGCTTTTATTTCTTTCATCACATTCCCAGTGGGTCAGAAGTTTACATACACTCAATTAGTATTTGGTAACATTGCTTTTAAATTGTTTAACTTGGGTCAAACGTGTCGGGTAGCCTTCCACAAGCTACCCACAATAAGTTGGGTGAATTTTGGCCCATTCCTCCTGACAGAGCTGGTGTAACTGAGTCAGGTTTGTAGCCCTCCTTGCTCACACACGCTTTTTCAGTTCTGCCCACATTTTCTATAGGATTGAGGTCAGGGCTTTGTGATGGCCACTCCAATACCTTGACTTTGTTGTCCTTAAGCCATTTTGCCACAACTTTGGAAGTATGCTTGGGGTCATTGTCCATTTGGAAGACCCATTTGCAACCAAGCTTTAACTTCCTGACTGTCTTGATGTCGCTTCAATATATCCACATCATTTTCCTTCCTCATGACGCAATCTATTTTGTGAAGTGCACCAGGCCCTCTTGCAGCAAAGCACCCCCACAACATGATGCTGCCACCCCCGTGCTTCACAGTTGGGATGGTGTTCTTCGGCTTGCAAGTCTCCCCCTTTTTCCTCCAAACATAACAATGGTCATTATGGCCAAACAGTTCTATTTTTGTTTCATCAGACCAGAGGACATTTCTCCAAAAAGTACGACCTTTGTCCCCATGTGCAGTTGCAAACCGTAGTCTGGCTTTTTTATGGTGGTTTTGGAACAGTGTCTTCTTCCTTGCTTAGTGGCCTTTTAGGTTATGTCGATACAGGACTTGTTTTACTGTGGATATAGATACTTTTGTACCTGTTTCCTCCTGCATCTTCACAAGGTCCTCTGCTGTTGTTCTGAGATTGATTTGCACTTTTCGCACCAAAGTACGTTCATCTCTAGGAGACAGAACGCTTCTCCTTGCTGAGCGGTATGACGGTTGTTTGTTCCCATGGTGTTTATACTTGCATACTATTGATTGTACAGATGAACGTGGTACCTTAATTAAAGTCTAGGGGGCAGTATTTTGACGTCGGGATGAAAAGCGTGCACAAAGTCAACTGCCTGTTACTGAGGCCCAGAAGCTAGGATATGCATTTAATTGATAGATTTAGATAAACACTAAAGTTTCTAAAACTGTTACAATAATGTCTGTGAGTATAACAGAACTGATATGGCAGGCGAAAACCCGAGG
This sequence comes from Salvelinus alpinus, assembly GCF_045679555.1. Lineage (NCBI taxonomy): Eukaryota > Metazoa > Chordata > Actinopteri > Salmoniformes > Salmonidae > Salvelinus > Salvelinus alpinus. The sequence goes on from NC_092099.1 coordinate 32,784,331, forward strand.
ACAAACCATCCAAAAAAATTATAATTTCATCCTACCACTGTTTCCAATGGCAGTCATGTTTATTATGAGGCAAAATCCTTCCAGATTGCAGTTACTAGGGCTTCCACTAGATGTCAACAGTCTTTAGAAAGAGTTTCAGGCTTGTTTTGGGAAAAATTAGCTTGAATTTGTAGTTTCTCTAAGTGGCTCCCATTTTGGCTGTAGTGTTTTCATGCGTGTGGATGAGAACGCGTTCTTTTGCTGTTTATCTCTGGTAAAGACAATAACGATTCTCCGTCTTAAATTGTATTGTTTATTTATGTATTAGGGTACCTGAGGTTTGATTATAAATGTTGTTTGACTTGTTTGGAACAGTTTATTGGTAACGTTTGGGATTCATTACGAAGGAGGGAAACCGGTGGATTATTGAATGAAGCACGCCAGCTAAACTGAGTTTTTGGGGTTATAAAGAAGGACTTTATCGAACAAAAGGACCATTTCTGATGTAGCTGGGACCTTTTGGAGTGCCAACAGAAGAAGATCTTCAAAGGTAAGGCTTTTATTATATTGCGATTTCTGACTTTCGTGGCGCACCTGCCTGGTTGAATTTTTTTTTTAATGCTTTTGTATGCGGGGCACTGTCCTCAGATAATCGCATGGTGTGCTTTTGCCATAAAGCCTTTTTGAAATCTGACAGCTGGATTAACAAGAAGTTAAGCTCTATTTTGATGTATGACACTTGTATTTTCATGAATGTTAAATATTTCTGTAATTTGAATTTGGCGCTCTTCAATTTCACCGGATGTTGTCGAGGTGGGTCGCTAGCGGAACGCCTGCGCCAGAAAGGTTAATGACTCCAACCTAAGTGTATGTAAACTTCCGACTTCAACTGTATGCCTAAAATAACATTGCGGGACTGTGTTTGAGTTCGGACAGAAAGCCAGCAGGTGCGGGCGAGATTAAGAAATCGCAATTTCAGAATGTTGGGGGGGGGGGGGCATCCCCCCCGTACCCAGTGAAAGTTGCGCCCCTGATATCAGCCCCTTTTCAATGTAACAAATCTTACATTTTAAGATTTAGTCTGTGATTTTGTAGAGCCAGAGCACAACGGAGCGGGGGTAGCCCACAAGCGGTCTTTCAATCACCAGCAAGTGAATGAGCTTTCAAAACTGCTAACTCTCACGCATTCACTGTGAGACACACGCAATTGACTCTCACGCTACACCTCTTATCTAACATTGGAATCCCCAAAAGTGTTGTTTTTGTATATGGTATGAATATGAAGGCAGAATCTCTCAAACGCAATCATCATTACTTCCCAGCGTCTGCTGCATGCCCAAAGATTTCCCCTCCAACTCATTGCTACAGTGAAAGTTGATACAGGCTGCCTCGCGCATTGTCTTCACACTTCACTGACAGAATTTAGTGGTCAGCAGCTCTCGTCATCTTACAACACATGTGAGTCCCCAGAGAAAATTCACATCAAAGAAAGAACAAAGTAATGAAGGTAAGCAATTTAGCCCGAGTTAACATAAATTACAATGTGGGGCAGGATGTTGGGTTTATGTTAGCTAGCTTTTTTACATTTAACTTAGGTAGGTTAGCTGAGCTACATGCTAGCTAGCTAGCTTACTAGTGCTGGCTTGCCAAAGAGTCTCAAGTTCACACTGAAAAGTGTAAAAGCATCCCCCTTTGTTTACTTTGGATTTTGGGGAACACAGTCAGTAATCCCTCTCTCCTTTAGAGAAATGATGGTGGTGCATCAGCTAGCTAGCTAGTAACTACTGATTTTTAGAGATCTATTTTCCCTTTTGTACTTTAACTATTTGCACATAATATGACATTTGAAATGTCTTTTATTCTTTTGGAACTGTTGTATGTGTAATGTTTGCTGTAATTTTTTTAATTGTTTATTTCACTTTTTATCTATTTCACTTGCTTCGACAATGTAAACATATGATTCCCATGTCAGTAAAGCCCTTAAATTGAAATTGATGGGGTTGGGCCCCATCCTTCAGAGCAGCTAGAGAGGGAGGCTGGGCCCCATCCTTCAGAGCAGCTAGAGAGAGCGAGGCTGGGCCCCATCCTTCAGAGCAGCTAGAGAGAGAGAGGCTGGGCCCCATCCTTCAGAGCAGCTAGAGAGAGAGAGGCTGGGCCCCATCCTTCAGAGCAGCTAGAGAGAGAGAGGCTGGGCCCCATCCTTCAGAGCAGCTAGAGAGAGAGGCTGGGCCCCGTCCTTCAGAGCAGCCAGAGAGAGAGATGCTGGGCCCCATCCTTCAGAGCAGCCAGCGAGAGAGGCTGGGCCCCATCCTTCAGAGCAGTTGCACAAAATTGTCACAACATTCAAGTTTCTGCTCACAAGACCTAAAATTTGCTCAGTCCCCCAAAATATTAGAGGGAACATTGTTTATGGGTATGCTTTCATCAGCAAGGACTAGGGAGTTTTGGGGGATAAAAAGAAACAGAATACAATTATAAGTACAGGCAAAATCAGGGAGGAATACCTGGTTCAGTCTGCTTTCCATCAGACACTGGGAGACAAATTCACCTTTCAACAGGACAATAACCTAAAACACAAGGCCAAATATACACTGGAGATGCTTACCAAGATGACATTGAATGTTTGTGAGTGGTCTAGTTACAGTTTTGACTTAAATCAGAATGAAAATCTAGGGCAAGACTTGAAATGGCTGTGTAGCAATGATCAACAATCAACTTGACAGCTTAAAGAATTTAAAAAAGAATAATAGGCACATACTGTACATCCAGGTGTGCAGACTCACAGCTGTAATCGCCACTAAAGGTGTTTCTACAAAGTATTGTCTCGGGTGTGAATCCTTATGTAAATGAGATATTTCTGTATTTCAATTTCATTAAATTTGCCTACATTTCTAAAAACATGTTTTTACTTTGTCATTCTGGGGTATTGTGTGTGTGTGTGTGTTTGTCGAGAAAAAAACATATTTTAAACCATTTTTAATTCAGACTATAACACAACAAAGTGTGGAGTAAGTCAAGGTGTATAAAAACTTTCTTAAGGCACTGTACAACAGAATCATCACCATCTGCCCCTGTCAGTGTATGGGAATTGCAGATCTACCATCCATGGAGGAGGAGGGAAATAATCTACATTTTCCTCTCTCCATCCCACTCTCCACCCTGCCATCGCAGCAGGACCTGTCTGTCCTTGTAGTAAAACTGAGTCATTGGGCTGGCTGTAGGGACTGATGACTGTTTTTGACGGTTCTCAGATCTCTATCTCTTTACCGATAACATATCTACAGCATCCTCCGCTGTGAGCTCCAGAGGATTACCCCCTCACTAAATCACCCTTGCCCAGGGAGGAGGGGGGTTCCCTGGAAGAGAGATCCAGTCAACCCCCTGCCCTCTCCAGAGCGCCACAATTGCTCACCTCACTAAATCAGCCAGCAGACGGTTTCCCAAGACCACGACGACAGAGAGGGTCAGAGGGGGGTGAAAGGGGATAGGGAGGGGGAGAGGCGACCTCAGAGATGGGAGGTTGGGACTGTTAGGGAGGCTCCCTAGAGAAGGATGTGATGGATAGAGGTGCAGGATTGTAAAGAAACGTCTAGCTGTGCTGTGGCATGCTGGGAAAGTAACAGACTTCTTCAACATCCTCCACTTGAACATGACCTTCACACACGCACACAAACACACTACAATATGCAGTACAATATAAACATATTCCAACCTTTCTATATTATTATATTGCATGCTATAAGATGTTAATTCCTAACCCCTCAACAGAGGCACTTCTTATCCATATGACAGAAAAAAACATATATTCATAGTCAGACATACACACTCTCACAGTGCAACATGAGAACCACTCTACTGAGACGTCATAGGTATTACAGCCAGAGCAACATATGAATTACTCAGTAGCTCATACATAGTGTGAACGTCATCTCTAGCTGAGAATGGAGACAGGTGGAGACACATCATCAGATGAGCTAGTGAATTCACAGGGTTCCAGGCAGCCACACATACAAACATTCTATCCCCCCCCCCCCCCCCCCCCCCTCTCTCGGGCCTCTCTGGTCTGGGAGGGAAGTGAAAATAGCTTTTCTTCTCATCTGAGGTTTGATTCAAGGTTATCCAGGCGAGAAAGAGCTTACAGAGCAGCGTGTTATAGCTCTCACACACAGGTCTATTTCTACTTAGCTCAGAGAAGTGGAATATTGGCTTTTCTGCTCTGTGCGTTATCCACACAGTTTTAATGACATACAATAAGGCTCCATGTTAGTATGGGGTAAATCAGCATACAATAAACTGTTTTATGTAGTACTTTAATTAAAATCAATTCCATTGAGATGCATGTAGCCTTGAGGTGTTTAATTTCATGCTATTTCCAAAATGGATCGATTTGCTCATTTCAAATGGTAAACAATGAAGTGTGTTCTGGTTAAAGGTCACAATAGAGATACTGTGATGTAATCAAGCACTAACAAACAAGTCTTCTGCATCATGTTCATACATCCAAATTATGATTAAAAACCTGTGGCAAGATACACAAATATTTATACACAGTGGCTCTATTTTCCACAAACGATGGTAGATATCCCCTGATATTTCAGTATTATCGTTTTTGAAAGCAAACGCGCACTCACCATTAAAATGTTTATTTTTTACTTTAAGTAATGTTTCGCCCTCCATCAATGGCCATAATCAGAACCAGTATTATTGTATTTGTAATGTATTCCAATCTACATAAAATTTCAGGTCAAATATACATTTGTAGTACACTGTAAACCCCAATGTGCTGTCATTACTCAAAACTTTTGAGGAAACCTGTTGTACTTAATATATCTCAGTACAGTTACTTACTGTAAAGTTATGTTGTAGTCATTACTCAAACCGATAGAGTTATTGTAACACCCCCCACTAAGCTATGCCTCCAATATAATTTCCCAGTGTGCCTTGTCTTTTCGAGTGAATTGTAGAGACATGGTTGATGAATTCTTACATTTTCAGAAATTTCACCAAGTTAGTTCCTAGTTGAATATTATCATTATAATGTAACTTTTTATGAGAATACATTACATATCTCACAAGGCCTTATTTTGAGGCCTAGCTTAACCCTAATACAGTGGCCTGAAACTCATGGTTTACAGGCCACATCAGACCTGCCAGTAGGTTGCAAAATTCCGGTAACTTTCCCAAAATGTTCAGATAAAAAAATATATGTTTGCGGGATTAACAGGAATCTTCCAAACGGGATTTCTGGAAATTTTCCAACCCTACCTGCATGTCACATTATGCTGGCTTCAAAGTGATGTGTAATTCCTATTGGAATCCAGCCAGAGTTAGGATATCCAACAGTTGTAATTTGTATTCACCCGCTACCTGCATTCATAATTACTGCCAGGGTGAGGAACAGTGTGAGGAAACTACCTACATTAAACAATTTAAACTGGAACAACCATTTTAGAAACGGGTGCAAAAAAATCAAACTAAAGGATTAGTTTAGAAAAAAATATGTTATTTATCTTTGTGTAGCATAATATTAATCAATCAATCACTCAATGCACATGCAAAAACACAAATATTAATAACTTCTTAGGGCTAGGCCCCTTTTTTCTCCACTTCCTGTCTGACTGATGTGCCCAAAGTAAACTGCCTGTTACTGAGGCTCTGAAGCCAGGATATGCATATAATTGGTACCATTGGAAAGAAAACACTTTGAAGTTTGTAGAAATGTTAATGTAGGAGAATATAACACACAAGATATGGTAGGAGAAAATCCCAAGAAAAACCAACCAGAATTGTTTTATTTTTGAGAGCCCATGCTCTTACAATGGAACGTATAGGGAAATAATTAAATCTAGCTCCCAGTATGCAATTCCTATGGCGTCCACTGGGTGTCAGTAGTCTTTGTTCAAGGTTTCAGGCTTGTTTCTTCCAAAATGAGTAAGAATAATGAGTTTTAGTAGAAGGACATCTGCTTGGAAATGTGTGTGTGCACGCGCCATGAAGACAATGTGCACCTGCTAATCTCGCTTTCCTATTGAACATACTTCTTTCCATATGAAATATTATAGTTTAATTACATTTTAGGGTATCTGAGGATTAAATAGCAATGTATTTTGGCTTGTTGAAACAAAGTTTAAGGTTAGATTTTCAGATTCCTATCTTGGCATGTTGAATGAGTGGATTACTCAAAACGATGGCGCCTTACTTTTTTGGATATAAAGAAGGATTTTATCTAACAAAACGACACTACATGTTATAGCTGGGGCCCTTTGGATGACAAATCAGAGGAAGATTTTCAAAAAGTAAGTGAATATTTAATCGCTATTTGTGAATTTATGAAACCTGTGCCGGTGGAAAAATACTTTGATGTGGGGCGCCATCCTCAAACAATCGCATGGCATGCTTTCGCTGTAAAGTCTATTGTAAATCAGACAGTGCAGTTAGATGAACAAGAATTTAAGCTAGCGGGACCCCTATCCCAGAGAGGTTTTAAAAATAATTCCAAAATATCTACCTGCAGTAGAGCATGCTGAGTAAAACGTTAATTTGTGTTGTGACTTTTCATTTAGTTTTGTGTCAGTACCACATCAACATGTTAGTTTTGTGTCAGTACCACATCAACATTTTAAGTAATAATGATTTTTAAAGGTGAATTTGAGTTCAACTTACTAGAAGTATTTGAGTTAAAAATGCCTTGTGGTTGACAGTGTGGTAATCAATAATGTGATCGGGGCCAGCTGTATCCCTGGGTTCACATCCAAGTTCATGTTCCTGTTCAGTCATATTGATCATGTTGTTATTGATTATGCAATGGTTCAGCAGGGGGTAGTGGTACCGACTTAGGGGTTTTGATTAACACAGCAGGAGAATAACATGTGTAAATGCATTCCTATCACAGAAATCCTTTGTCTCCTTATTAATCATTCCACTTTACAACATGGAAATATAGCCCAGGTATTTCCTCTCCTCTCTTTGTCCTCCTCATGCTCCCTCCTTCTCAGCCACCTCCCAAGATCTGCCTCCCCTCCTAGAGCTACAGTACCATGGCCTTGTCAGCTGGTTTATGGGATGTTTAACTGCAAGCTGTGTGTGTGTGTGTGTGTGTGTGTGTGTGTGTGTGTGTGTGTGTGTGTGTGTGTGTGTGTGTGTGTGTGTGTGAATATTAATAGAGTGTGTGTGCCAGATGGTTCTCAGTAGGGAGCAGGGTCTGCCCCTCGTCTATCAGCCCTCCAGGACCCATAAATACATGGAGAACAAACATGCTAATTACACACACACACACACACACACACACACACACACACACACACACACACACACACACACACACACACACACACACACACACACACACACACACACACACACACACACACACACAGACACACACTGGGGTGAGACAGACACACAGTGGGGTGAGACACAGGTGAGACAGAAAGACACAGGGGGTGAGACAGAGAGACACCGGGGGTAAGACAGAGAGACAAGGGTGAGACATATGATACAGGGGGTGAGACAGGAGGGAGGTTAGGGTACCTTGTAGGAGAACGAATCCACAACAGAACATTGCCTGTATGTTACAGCGTCATCATTTTATTATGTGTTTGGGTAATGACTTGCCTAGTTAAATAAAGGTTAAATAAAATAACAATACATAAATTCATCATGTCTGAGCTTGTGTTTAATCTAATGTGTTTAAAAGGTGGCATGCATAAGCATGTACTGTTTCCTCTATATCTCTATAGAATTACCACCTCAGAGGACAGAACTGGAAGCAGAGTCAGACCCAGAAGACACTATTTTCTCCTCAGACACCTATAGTCTATTAACACCTCCGCAGGGTAGCTCTGTGTGTGTGTGTGTGTGTGTGTGTGTGTGTGTGTGTGTGTGTGTGTGTGTGTGTGTGTGTGTGTGTGTGTGTGTGTGTGTGTGTGTGTGTGTGTGTGTGTGTGTGTGTGTGTGTGCGTGTGTGCGTGCGTGTGTGTGTGTGTGGGTGAGAGAGAGACAGACAGACAGTGAGAAAGAGAGAGAGACAGATAGACAGTGAGAAAGAGAGAGAGACAGATAGACAGAGAGAAAGAGACAGACAGACAGAGAGAGAGAGAGAGAGAGAGAGACATCATGTATGCGTCTGTACTGTATATGTATTCACACACTTACACATTTTTATAAACAATTCATAATTATCACTATCTGTATTGAAGTACTACTAGAAACAACTACAATTCATAATGCCACCAAATATGGATCAACAACGCCTTGCAGATATAAAGTGCTCTCTTCCTGAGCTGTACTCTACACTGTTGCCCATTTATAGCAAGTGTTAGATGAATCTGTTCCACTGAGTCAGTGAGAGTTATATGGTGCTAGGTGAGGTAACGGTCTGGGTGGCAGCACTGCTCTGACAGAGAGGACAAGACTTTACTCTCTGTCTATATGTTTCCCTCACACACAAACACACACACACACACACACACAAAACACATTTACTCTCACCTTGAGCGAGCAGACACTGTGAAAGCCCAGATGGTTACAGATGGGGTGTGAGAGAGAAAACAAGATGGGAGAGAGAAGGAGAGCAGAGGGGTAAGACAAGATGACAACAAGGAGAGGACATGAGGGAGATAAAGTAGAAAAAGGAGCAAGAGAGTATCAGGAAAGAGAGGAATAGGGGAAGTCAGGAGCACAGCTCATAACTCACTGGGAGCCGTTGTTGATGTTCCGTTAATGCACTGCTTTAGACAGATGTAACATTCAACTCACATGATCTGTCAAATACACACCGAGCTGATCGCCGCTGTGCTTATTCAGCCGTGTCTCACAGCGGGCGAGAGGCAGACACACCAAGGCCTTCCCATGTGACAAATAATGGAAAAACCCCAGCACTGATACTGAGTGTTGATTATGTGTGAGATAAGAATGTACAGGCCTGGCGTGTGTGCGTGTGCACGTGCATGTGCCGGTGCGCGTGTGTCCATGTGCATGTCTTTCTAAGAAACCAGTCGATTTAGGGTGAATTGGTAGAGCTGCCTCCTGCCTGTTGACCCCCTCACTGACTTCACAAGCTGATCAACAGACAGATCCTCAGGGATCTGTTACAGTCAGTCAGTGTACTAGTCAATGGCCTCTGGTGGTATATGCCATCTGAAGTGGGGCAAAGGTCACACCTGGAAGTCAGTGAGGGGTACGGAGAGAGAGACAGAGAGAAAGAGAGAGATAGAGGGGGGGAGAGAGACAGAGAGCGAGAGCGAGCGAGAGGGTTGATACAGAGACAGATGTATCTCTCTGTATTGTTGCAGAGGGTGTAATTGTATGAGGTCATTATCTGTCTATCTGAGTCTTTTTTTGAAAGTCTCTCTAACTAAATGATCTACAGTAGGAGGTCTGAGACTGGACCATGGTCACTGCTGAGGTGAGAAGAGGGAGGCGGAGGAGGATGGAGTATGTGTGTGTGTGTGTGTGTGTGTGTTTGTGTGCGTGCCTGTGTGTGTGGGTGTGTGTGTCGCGTCTGTGTGTGTCCTCCATACCCCTGAGTAAGGATCCTATCTGTGTGTGTGTCAGTGATGAATGGTCTGTGAACCAGTGGTGTCCTTGAACCTCAAGGTCTGCCATAATGGTCCACAGGACACACCAGACCCTAGGCACAGATCGACAATCAGCTCCTCCTCCCCCAAAACCATTATGGGGAAACCGCTAAACTGAACTTAGATCAGCGGGTATAGGGCTGAGGTTATTGGCCTTGGTCGCCTTCAGGATGTCTAAGATTATAAAGGGATGTTCTTCTGAACAAAGACAGCTACAACCATGACTGGGTTATTTATACACATACAAAGACACTTCTCCACAATACTTTCTACATACATACTTCTTCCTGAGGCTGTATGCACAAACTTTTCCTGAATAATATGTTCTTAGGGATAGCCCCCTTTTTTCAATTTTAGCCTAAAATGACATACCCAAATCTAACTGCCTGTAGCTCAGGCCCTGAAGCAAGGATATGCATATTATTGGTACCATTTCAAAGGAAACACATGGAAGTTTGTGGAAATGGGAATTGAATGTAGGAGAATATAACACAATAGATCTGAAAGAAGAAAATACAAAGAAAAAAACAACCTTTTTTAAAATTCTACCTCCATCTTTGAAATGCAACAGAAAGGTCGCAAATCTAGCCATCACTCTGGTTGTAATTCCGATGGTGTCCACAAGAGGGCAGCAGTGTATGCGCAAAGTTTCAGATGGATATCTTGAAGTATGAGCAAGCTACATGACATATAGTGTGAAGTCACCCAGGTACATTAGGGCAAATCGCGAAGGAGACATTTACATTTACATTACATTTTTCTGCAAGAATATTGTCAAATCTGTATACTTGGACTTTGATTTAGCTTTTACAGTATTAGTAGCCATATTGTAAGTTCAACATTTGCAAAACACCCAGTTTTCATAACTTCATAACTCTCCATATTCTTGTAAGGAAAAGGCTTGCTGTCGCACAAGGTTAGCAGCAACATTTTGTGACAGATATGGGGTTTCCATATACTCCCATAAAGTCCAGCTCATTGGCTATCTAGCTAGCTTCGTTTGACCCCGATTGGTGCTTATTTGACAAAGTTATAGTCAATCAAGTGAAGAATGCCCACGTCATCGGCGCTCCATGAAGGCGTCGCTCTCGGACCAAATTTGGTGTCCAATAGGATATACTACACCCCGAATGATATAGTGAAGTCTGGTTACATTCTAGAATCTCTGAGGAATAAATATGAACGTGATTTGACTGGTTGAAACAACGTTTTGGGTTAGATTTTCACAGATTCCTTTCTTTGCAAATAGAAAGAGTGGAAATACAAAATCGATCGTGCATGCTATATGGAGCTTTTTAGGATATGAAAAAGGATTTTATCTAACAAAACGACATTTCATGTTAACTCTGGGACCCTTGGGCTGATAAATCAGAGAAAGATTTCAGTTTGTAAGTACACATTTAACTTTCAGAAGTGAATTTATCAAACCTACCTCGCGGTGAAAAAAGTGTTTTGTTGTTAGGAGCTCTCCTCAAACAAAAGCATGTCATTTTTTTCACAGTAATAGCTACTGTAAATTGGACAGTGCAGTTATAACAAGAATTGAAGCTTTCAGTCGATATAAGACACTTATATGTACCGACATTTGTTGTTTCTCTAAAATCTGCGATCGTGACATGCGCTGCATGAATTACAACTGTACCGTTGACGGGACGCCTATCCTTCTTAACCACTCAGCCCCTACCCAGATGGTCATGCGTCGTCGCAATCTTCGCTTGCTCTCTCTAACCACTACTCTCTCCTCTTCTATCCTATCATCACTCCCTTCCGCTAAATCCTTCTCCCTTCTGTCTCCTGATTCTGCCTCTTCGACCCTACTCGCTTCCCTTTCCGCATCCTATGACTCGCACTGTCCCCTTTCCTCCCGGCTCGGCCCTCACCTCCTGCTCTGTGGCTGAGTGACTCATTGCAAACTTACAGAACAGGGCTGATGGCAGCTGAGCAAAAATGTTGGAAAATGAAACTTCTGGAGGACCTACCATCCTTTCACTACCTCCACTCTACCTTCCCTTCCTCTGTATCCACTGCTAAAGCCACTTTCAACCACTCTAAATTTAAAGATTCTGCCTCTAACCCTAGGAAACTCTTTCAACCTTCTCCTCCCTCCGAAAATCCTCCACCCTCTCTCTCCTCCCTCTCTGAGGACGATTTTGTCAACCACTTTGAAAAAAAGGTTGACGGCATCCGCTACTCATTCACCTAGTCTATTGAGTCCACTGGTCTCACTCACGGTTTCACTCACACAGAACTACCCTAGGCCTTGACCTTTTTCTCCCCTCTCTCTTCAGATGACATCCTGCGACTAGTAAGGTCTGGCAGCCCAACAACCTGCCCGCCTGAACCCATCCCCTCCTCCCTTCTCCAGACCATCTCTGGAGACCTTCTCCCATTCCTCATTTCCCTCATCAACTCATCCCTGACCACCGGCTGCTTCCCCTCTGACGTCCCCTGTTCCTCCCCTACTCAAGAAACCAACACTCAACTCATTTGACGTAAAAAACTATAGACCTGTATTCCTTCTTTTTTTTCTTTCCAAAACACTTCAACGTGCTGTACCTGATCAACTTTCTCGATATCTCTCGCAGATCCTAATCCAGGACAGCAGAGTCCCTGCCCATCTTCCAAAAACATCTGAAACCCCATATCTTCAAACTGTATCTTAAATAATCCTCCTCCTATTATAATAATAAATAAATTATATACACTGCTCAAAAAAATTAAGGGAACACTAAAATAACACATCCTAGATCTGAATGAATGAAATATTCTTATTAAATACTTTTTTCTTTACATAGTTGAACGTGCTGACAACAAAATCACACAAAAATTATCAATGTAAATCAAATTTATCAACCCATGGAGGTCTGGATTTGCAGTCACACTCAAAATTAAAGTGGAAAACCACACTACAGGCTGATCCAACTTTGATGTAATGTCCTTAAAACAAGTCAAAATGAGGCTCAGTAGTGTGTGTGGCCTCCACGTGCCTGTATGACCTCCCTACAATGCCTGGGCATGCTCCTGATGAGGTGGCGGATGGTCTCCTGAGGGATCTCCTCCCAGACCTGGACTAAAGCATCCACCAACTCCTGGACAGTCTGTGGTGCAACGTGGCGTTGGTGGATGGAGCGATACATGATGTCCCAGATGTGCTCAATTGGATTCAGGTCTGGGGAACGGGCGTGCCAGTCCATAGCATCAATGCCTTCCTCTTGCAGGAACTGCTGACACACTCCAGCCACATGAGGTCTAGCATTGTTTTGCATTAGGAGGAACCCAGGGCCAACCGCACCAGCATATGGTCTCACAAGGGGTCTGAGGATCTCATCTCGGTACCTAATGGCAGTCAGGCTACCTCTGGCGAGCACATGGAGGGCTGTGCGGCCCCCCAAAGAAATGCCACCCCACACCATGACTGACCCACCGCCAAACTGGTCATGCTGGAGGATGTTGCAGGCAGCAGAACGTTCTCCAAGGCGTCTCCAGACTCTGTCACGTCTGTCACATGTGCTCATGTGCTCAGTGTGAACCTGCTTTCATCTGTGAAGAGCACAGGGCGCCAGTGGCGAATTTGCCAATCTTGGTGTTCTCTGGCAAATGCCAAACGTCCTGCACGGTGTTGGGCTGTAAGCACAACCCCCACCTGTGGACGTCGGGCCCTCATACCACCCTCATGGAGTCTGTTTCTGACTGTTTGAGCAGACACATGCACATTTGTGGCCTGCTGGAGGTCATTTTGCAGGGCTCTGGGAGTGCTCCTCCTGCTCCTCCTTGCACAAAGGCGGAGGTAGCGGTCCTGCTGCTGAGTTGTTGCCCTCCTACGGCCTCCTCCACGTCTCCTGATGTACTGGCCTGTCTCCTGGTAGCGCCTCCATGCTCTGGACACTACGCTGACAGACACAGCAAACCTTCTTGCCACAGCTCACATTGATGTGCCATCCTGGATGAGCTGCACTACCTGAGCCACTTGTGTGGGTTGTAGACTCCGTCTCATGCTACCACTAGAGTGAAAGCACCGCCAGCATTCAAAAGTGACCAAAACATCAGCCAGGAAGCATAGGAACTGAGAAGTGGTCTGTGGTCACCACCTGCAGAACCACTCCTTTATTGGGGGTGTCTTGCTAATTGCCTATAATTTCCACCTTTTGTCTATTCCATTTGCACAACAGCATGTGAAATGTATTGTCAATCAGTGTTGCTTCCTAAGTGGACAGTTTGATTTCACAGAAGTGTGATTGACTTGGAGTTACATTGTGTTGTTTAAGTGTTCCCTTTATTTTTTTGAGCAGTGTATATATATATATATATATATACCAGTCAAAAGTTTGGACACACCTACTCATTCAAGGGTTTTTCTTTATTTTTACTATTTTCTACATTGTAGGATATGTAATAAAACATGGAATCATATAGTAACCTAAAAAGTGTGAAACAAATTAAAATATGTTTTATATTTGAGATTCTTCAAAGTAGCCACCCTTTGCCTTGATGACAGCTTTGCACACGCTTGGCATTCTCTCAACCAGCTTCATGAAGTAGTCAGCTGGAATGCATTTCAATTAACAGGTGTGCCTTGTTAAAAGTTAATTTGTGGAATTGCTTTCCTCCTTAATGCGTTTGAGCCAATCAGTAGTGTTGTGACAAGGTATGGGTGGTATACATAAGATATCCCCATTTGGTAAAAGACCAAGTCCATATAACGGCAAGAACACCTCAGATAGGCAAAGAGAAACGACAGTCCATCATTGCTATAAGACATGAAGGTCAGTCAATCCGGAAAATGTCAAGAACTTTGAACGTTTCTTCAAGTGCAGTCACAAAATCAATCAGGCGCTGTGATGAAACTATCTGTCATGAGGACCGCCTGTAACGGTTGTTGTCGGTGGAAGGAGAGGACCAAAGCGCAGCGTGGTTAGTGTTCATCGTATTTAATATGAATCCAAAACTGAACACTTCAAATTACAAAACAACAAAGTGAAAACCGAAACAGTTATGTCTGGTGCAGACACACAAAGACTGAAAACAACCACCCACAAAACCCAACAGAAAACAGGCTACCTAAATATGGTTCCCAATCAGGGACAACGATTGACAGCTGCCTCTGATTGAGAACCATATCAGGCCAAACACAGAAATAGAAAATCATAGAAAAACTAACATAGACAACCCACCCAACTCACGCCCTGACCATACTAAAACAAAAGACAAAACAAAGGAACTAAGGTCAGAACTTGACACCGCCACAGGAAAGGAAGACCCAGAGTTACATCTATTGCAGAAGATAAGTTCATTCGAGTTAACTGCACATCACATTGCAGCCCAAATAAATGCTTCACAGAGTTCAAGTAACAGACACATCTCAACATCAACTGTTCAGAGGAGACTGCGTGAATCAGGCCTTCATGGTCGAATTGCTGCAAAGAAACCAGTACTAAAGGACACAAATAAGAATAAGAAATGTGCTTGGGCCAAGAAACACGGGCAATGGATATTACACCAGTGGAAATCTGTCCTTTTGTCTGATGAGTCCAAATGTGAATTTTTTGGTTCCAACCGGTATGTCTTTGTGAGACGCAGAGTAGGTTAATGGATGATCTCCGCATTTGTGGTTCCCACCGTGAAGCATGGAGGAGGAGGTGTGATGGCATGGGGGTGCTTTGCTGGTGACACTGTCAGTGATTTATTTAGAATTCAAGGCGCACTTAACCAGCATGGCTACCACAGCATTCTGCAGCGATACGCCATCCCATCTGGTTTGGGCTTAGCTGGACTATCATCTGTTTTTCAACAAGACAATGACCCAACACACCTCCAGGCTGTGTAAGGTCTATTTGACCAAGAAGGAGAGTGATGGAGTGCTCCATCAGATGAACTGGCCCCACAATCACCCGATCTCAACCCAATTGAGATGGTTTGGCACGAGTTGGACCGCAGAGTGAAGGAAAAGCAGCCAACAAGTGCTCAGCATATGTCGTAACTCCTTCAAGACTGTTGGAAATGCATTTCTCATGAAAATGGTTATGAGAACGCCAAGAGTGTGCAAATCTGATATCAGTTAAAAACAAATTCTTATTTGCAATGACGGCCTACTCCGGCCAAATCCCGACGACGCTGGGCCAATTGTGCGCCGCCCTATGCGACCAATCACGGCCGGATGTGATACAGCCTGGCAAAGGGTGGCTACTTTGAAGAATCTAAAATCTAAAATATAATTTGATTTGTTTAACACTTTTTTGGTTTATACACATGTTCTTTCATAGTTTTGATGTCTTCACTATTATTCTACAATGTAGAAAATAGTTTTAAAAAAATAAGAAAAACCCTGGAATGAGTAGGTGTGTCCAAACTTTTGACTGGTACTGGTATATTATATTGTTTAATACTCTTAAGCAGCACTTGCACCTCAGCACCAGATCACATCGAATAAACAATAGTTTCATATTCCAACAGGGCAGACAATAGACAGGTCAAGGCAGGCAGGGGTCAGTAAACCAGAGGTGGGGCAACGGGCGGCAGGGCGGCAGGCAGGCTCAGGGTCAGGGGCAGGCAGAGTGGTCAGGCAGGCGGGCTCGGAGTCAGGACAGGCAAGGGTCAAAACCAGCAGGGCGAGAAAAGAGAGACTGGAAAAAGCAGGAGCTAAGACACGAAACACTGGTTGACTTGAACAAACAAGACGAACTGGCAACAGACAAACAGAGAACACAGGTATAAATACACAGGGGATAATGGGGAAGAT